>NC_084611.1:54041778-54136778 GCF_033978795.1 Nerophis ophidion | reverse complement strand
TCGGACCGGACCCCCTCCACAAGGGAGAGTGGGACATAGGAGAAAAAGAAAAGAAACAGCAGATCAACTGGTCTAAAAAGGGAGTCTATTTAAAGGCTAGAGTATACAAATGAGTTTTAAGGTGAGACTTAAATGCTTCTACTGAGGTGGCATCTCGAACTGTTACCGGGAGGGCAATCCAGAGTACTGGAGCCCGAACGGAAAACGCTCTATAGCCCGCAGATTTTTTTTGGGCTTTGGGAATCACTAATAAGCCGGAGTCCTTTGAACGCAGATTTCTTGCCGGGACATATGGTACAATACAATCGGCAAGTTAGGATGGAGCTGGACCGTGTAGTATTTTATACGTAAGTAGTAAAACCTTAAAGTCACATCTTAAGTGCACAGGAAGCCAGTGCAGGTGAGCCAGTACAGGCGTAATGTGATCAAACTTTCTTGTTCTTGTCAAAAGTCTAGCAGCCGCATTTTGTACCAACTGTAATCGTTTAATGCTAGACATGGGGAGACCCGAAAATAACACGTTACAGTAATCGAGGCGAGACGTAACAAACGCATGGATAATGATCTCAGCGTCTTTAGTGGACAAAATGGAGCGAATTTTAGCGATATTACGGAGATGAAAGAAGGCCGTTTTAGTAACGCTTTTAATGTGTGACTCAAAGGAGAGAGTTGGGTCGAAGATAATACCCAGATTTTTTACCGAGTCGCCTTGTTTAATTTTTTGGTTGTCAAATGTTAAAGTTGTATTATTAAATAAAGGTCGGTGTCTAGCAGGACCAATATTTAGCATTTCCGTTTTTTTGGCGTTGAGTTGCAAAAAATTAGCGGACATCCACTGTTTAATTTCATTAAGACACGCCTCCAGCTGACTACAGTCCGGCATGTTGGTCAGCTTTAGGGGCATGCAGAGTTGGGTGTCATCAGCATAACAGTGAAAGCTAACACCGTATTTGCGTATGATGTCATCTAGCGACAGCATGTAGATGCTGAAGAGTGCAGGGCCAAGGACCGAACCCTGGGGAACTCCACACGTTACCTTAACATAGTCCGAGGTCACATTGTTATGGGAGACACACTGCACCCTGTCAGTAAGATAAGAGTTAAACCAAGACAGGGCTAAGTTTGACCTACCAATTCGTGTTTTGATACGTTCTAATAAAACATTATGATCGACGCTATCGAAAGCAGCGCTAAGATTGAGGAGCAGCAACATAGATGACGCATCAGAATCCATCGTTAGCAATAGATCATTAGTCATTTTTGCGACGGCTGTCTCAGTAGAGTGATTTGCCCTGAAACCGGATTGAAAGGTTTCACATAGATTGTTAGACGCTAAGTGTTCATTTAACTGCTCCGCAACAATCTTTTCGAGGATTTTTGAAATAAAGGTGACTGAGACCCTCTATGCTCCCCAGCAGCCCTAAGAATAAAAAAAAATCCATATATTTTGTTTTGGTTTGAAAATGAAAAATGTCAAAATGGCCCCCGCATACTTAAATTTTTCCGTGTGCGGCCATCTGTGGAAAAAGTTTGGACACCCCTTATATACAGTATGCGTGGACACATACTGCATATAAAAAAAAAAATCCTGGGAGTTCTAGTGTTAATCCCGTTTCCTCCAATGTTTCTGATCCGATTGAATTTATATTCAAGTCGAGTCTTTATTTTGGGTACTTAAATATGGTGACTGAGTATTGTGCCGCTTTAAGGCCATCCGTATTTTTTATGCTACAGTACAACCTGCCCATAAACTGAACTTTCACTACAAACTGCCATATCCACAACCCTAACCCGTGTGGCCGTATGAACTATGAATGCACATATGGACTGCGATCAGTCTCATATGGCTCCTATAAACTTGAAGAACTTTTGGTATTACTTATGATGAATTACCTGAACTAAACCAACATTGTTTGTTGAGATTCCTTTCTGTTTTTTTCTTTTGTTTTGAATGGCCATTCCTATTAATGTATGTCCACTAATTGTTGCACTGCACATGTTTAAATAACACCAGTATCATTTAAAGTTTTTAATTGTGTCTGTCCTTCCCTCTCCGAGTCGTAATCTAGACTTCTGATTAACCCAAATATTGAGAACTTCTACTATACTAGCTAAAGTACCTGCTACATTAAGTTAAAGTACCAATGATTGTCACACACACACTAGTTGGGGTGAAATTTGTCCTCTGCATTTGACCCATCCCCTTGTTCACCCCCCACGGAGGTGAGGGGAGCAGTGGGCAGCAGCGGCCGGTTATCATTTTTGATGATTTAACCCCCAATTCCAACCCTTGATGCTGAGTGCCAAGCAGGGAAGAATGCTGGTATGAGCATTTAAACATAACCCGTTGACTGCAGCCAATCAAATGGTGAATAAGATACTCTATGGGGTTCGTATGTTTATAAATCTGACTGTGATGAAGTCAGTGCCTCACCAGCCATGAACCTCACCGCACGTCACTGGTGCATGTGTATATATATATATATATATATGTATATATATATATATATATATATATATATATATATATATATATATATATATATATATATTTATATATATATATATATATATATATATATATGTCACACACACATATATATATATACATATATGTGTGTAAATGTATATTTACACACATATACATACACATCACTGGTGCATGTATATATGTATATATATATATATATATATATATATATATATATATAAATGTGTATGTATATTTGTGTGTATGACTGTTTGTATGTATATATGTATATATTTGTGTGTGTGTATATATATATATATATGTGTGTATATATATATATGTGTGTGTGTATATATATATATATATATATATATGTGTGTGTGTGTATGTATGTATATACACACGTGTGTTAGTGTGATCATGCACATATACAGCTAAAATGTGGAGAGAAGTTCTTTTTTTCCCTAATGTCTGTGATGATTTAAATGGTGTAATTTAGAATTTTTATGATGGTTTGCTGTTTTTTTTTTAAAATATATCCACAAAGTTCATGTGTGTGTGTGCGCGCACCTTGTGCTGGTTGAATTTCTATATAAATATATATATATATTTTTTTTTTATTTTTTTTTTTTTAAAGAAAAAAAAATCATAATATGACTCTGTAGAGTTTGCTCTCCAGTGGGTTCTTTGGACCGCCACACACTGCCGGGAGAGCCCAGATTTCAGGATACAACACTTTTTTGTTATTTTTATAAATGTGGAGAGGCTTTTGCTCTCCAGCAAAATGTCTTTCTCTTTGTTTGTGTCCCTCTCTCTCTGGCTCCCACTCCAACTCCAACTACGTGTCTCAATCCGGCTGCTCCTAATATAGGCGACAGGTGATAAGATAACAAAGCCCACCTGGGCCATCTACTCACCTGTCACTGTCTTTGAGGCTGGTCCTGGCACACCCCGTTCCATAGCAGGCCCGCGGGCCACGCCCCCCTCCACAAACTCATTTAATGCGTTTTATAATCCGGTGCGCCTTTTGTTTGAAAATAGACCTGAATAGACCCGCTCATCGACAGTGCGCCTTTTAATCCGGTGCGCCCTATGGTCCAGCAAATACACTCCATTAATGTTAGTACATCAGTTGGGGATAATAATACTATAGAGGAGGACATTTTGTGGCAGATTTTTTTTTAATAACATTCTCGGATTGACAGTCTTCAAATACAGAATATTTATAAGGCTCAATACCACACATATTGAGACATTGTCATGCACCACAACAAATATGATTAACTCGTAATGTACAGAATATCAGAAGTATTTTTTTCACACAGAAATATCACAAATTACATTTTTGACGATCAAAACGAGATCATAACTCTCCGCGTTATTAATGCGTGAAACTGGTATTTAAACATGGAATTGTTGCTCTTTCCTTTGAAGGCAAGGGCTTCAACAGCAGGAATAAAAATTCTGCATTCCTCAGAAGAGAAAATCTAGGGGAAAAAATATCCCTCAGGTTTGGCACCCCTGGCTCCTGTTTTGTTCCGTGGACTTGCAGCATTTCTCTCATGCAGTGGTTTTTGGGGGTTGGTGTGTGTTTTTATGGCATGTGACGTTCTGTTTTTTTACCTGATGGATCATTTCTGTGTTTGCCGTTCACAAATCCGCCCAACAATAAAACAAACTACAACAGGGTTTACGGTAGAATTTACATTACAGGACATTGTAACACTGGTAAGCTGCACTGGGTCATAAACAGTTCAAACAAAAGGTGCTTGGAGCGGCATCAAGTTTACCCCCTCTCTGATTGTAGATTTCGGGTCCCTTCCCGTGGCTGTCCAGATCTGAGAAAACGACACCTCTACGGCGCATTCCGAAGCACACAGTGGAGATTTACAAGCTGTCTGCCTTTTGCTTGATAAGTAACCACAGGCCGCAGGGCAACCTGAACCGCAAGCAAAGAAGTTGTGTGATAACAACGTATTTACAAATATTCTGACAACGGGTATGTTCAAGAAAAATATCCCCCAGGTTTGGCACCCCTGGATCCTGTTTTGTTCCATGGACTTGCAGCATTTCTCTCATGCAGTGGTTTTTGGGGGTTTGTGTGTGGGGGTTTTTGGCATTTGATGTTCTGTGGAGGAGCGTTCCTCTTGTGTTTCATATAATAATACTATTAATTACAGTTTTGAGTCTGCATCATTAGAACAGAATTTGCTTATGGTCACGTGATCGCCATCACTGGAAGAAAGCTTTTGTTCTGCCCCAGGGCGCCAATGAGCATCGGTGCCAAACAAAAAACAGAACTTGTTGAAGTGACGACGCGCCTGAACACGCTTCACAAGCTCCTCGGTCACGCGAACCCCAACCCAGCAATGACGCAACCAGTAGGGTTGCCGCGGCAATGGCAGGGCGAAGCCATTCCGCTTAGTGCAAACCAGCGTAGATCCATATAAAAAATATCGCTTTTGCCTTAAATCCTCAGTTACCTGAGCAAATAAGAGACAGGGTCCGTCAGAAAAAGTACCCGATTTTGGCATTAACAGTGACCTAAGACTTGGTTATGACAGCCTTGATGACGTTGATGGCCGCACTGCAGGGCTGCAGGGGGTCGTACTCCGCCAAGACGTGGCACACGTTCTCCGCGCCGGCTTCCACGCCTTTTGCCACGAAGCCGAACATTCTGCAAGGCAAAAGAAGTCATGATAAATATTTGGAGAATCATCAAAGAGGTTTAACAATACCTTATTGGTGCCATTTGCACCGCTATAAAATGAATAAATAAATACAGTTAACTGTAAAATATATACTTTAGTTTCCCACATTGATCTAATTTCATATTTGAGCAATGTATATTTAATTTAATACAATTTAAAAAATGTATTTAGACTATCTCAGACACGAATTGTTTGCCTGTCTATCATTCCTAAAATTTGACTAAAATGTGCAATTTAATCATTTAAAATCTTCAAAAATGTTTTTGGTTTTTTTTACATATTCATGTCATATTTTACCCCTAACCTCTAAAGGTTTCGTGGCCACATGCGTGGACATCACCTTTTTAGCTCTTAATTCCAAAAATAATGTACACTACTGAATTGGGGTCTTATGGCCACTTATGCCTTCTGGTGGTGTCAGAAGAGTGTAACATGAAAATGGAATTTGGAGGGGGAAAAAAGTGTAAAAATAAGAATTAGCATGTCACTAAACATGAAGTACATGTTTGTGTACTTATGGAATGAGTACATCATATCAAAAGATGAATCTTAATTTTTATTCAAATTAGGGCCCAGTAAAACCAAATAGCAAATAGAAAAAAACAAGCATGTAAACAAACAGCTTGGGCCTTAAGAGGCTTATTATACTTTTTTTCTTTAAAAATTTTTTTTTTTTAAAACAGCTAAAATTATCTTTTTTTTTTAATTCAGCTTGGGCCTTAAGAGGCTTAATATCCATTTTTTCTTTAAAAAAAAAATATTTAAAAAAAACAGCTAAAATGATTTTTTTTTTTTATTCATCTTTGACTTAGGGACCTAACAAAACATTTTTATAAAGTTTCCTGACATGGGCCAATACACATTTTGAAAAAAGGCACTGATTTGGTGGAATGGCTCAAATGCGGCAGGAGACCAAATAACAATGTCCACTAGTGGGGCAGGGGGGATAAGAATTTGTAATATCCATCCATCCATTTTCTACCGCTTATTCCCTTTCGGGGTCGCGGGGGGCGCTGGCGCCTATCTCAGCTACAATCGGGCGGAAGGCGGGGTACACCCTGGACAAGTCGCTACCTCATCGCAGGGCCAACACAGATAGACAGACAACATTCACACTCACATTCACACACTGGGGCCAATTTAGTGTTGCCAATCAACCTATCCCCAGGTGCATGTCTTTGGAAGTGGGAGGAAGCCGGAGTACCCGGAGGGAACCCACGCATTCACGGGCAGAACATGCAAACTCCACACAGAAAGATCCCGAGCCTGGATTTGAACCCAGGACTGCAGGACCTTCGTATTGTGAGGCAGACGCACTAACCCCTCTTTCACCGTGTTCATACAATAAACATATTACAGTGTACAGTTTATACATTTAACCTTTGAAATAATAGACAGAAAACAGATTTATTAGGTGTAACGAGGTACTCCCCTTACCTTGCACCAAAACTTGAACCTTTCCGCCACCTGTAGCGGTCAAAAAAGACAAAATGACAAAAAGTCACGTTTCGACAAAAGTGCAATGCTCAGCTATACAATGAAATGTAGTATTTGGTGTACAGTACAAAGGGGATTTAAATGGCGGCATTTGTCGCGGTTTACCTGACACATGAAACGTGACAAATTGTGGGGCGGGTGGGGTTGACTATCCGTTTAAGCCAGCAGATAGCAGGAAAGTGGTGAATATCTTAAAATGTAAAAAGTTTTCGGGCAATTCCAACTTTGACCACGGCGTCAGTTGCTATATAGAGTGGAGCTTTCCATTATTTTCAGCATACTGCATTGTAAAATGCAGTCAGCGAGATCTGAGGCCACACAAACCCGCGTCCCTGCTATAAAACTAGTAATAAATGTTTTTATTTACCCGCTAAATTTAGTTTCCATTGTAGAAGTATTGAAGGAAAAATAGTAAAGTTTATATGCATTTCATATGATATTAGTATATTAATATTGCTAGTCAAATTCTACTGTGCATTAAAAATGTGTTTTATCAAGTAAGAAGCATTAAAACTAATGCTTTTATTCCTTAAAAATAGCAATTAAAATGTATATTCTGCTGTGCTATCAACAATATGATTGGACTGCAAGCCACCAGTAAATTGTTTTGCATTATTCTGGAAAGTTAAGTTATTTTGGTTACTTCCCTGAAAAATATTATATATACTGTATATGTATATATATTGTTCTGCAAAATTAAAGCTGGCAACATGGACAGGACACCATCGTAATTATGTCATTTAATAAGATAGTAAACATACTAGAGAACTTCTCTTTTAATAGTAAACTAGAAAATGTTGATGGGCAAAGGTGTATGCCCGCGGAAAATAGAAAAAAAAAATGTAAAAATAAATGAAAAAGTTAGCAGGCCTAAGTTATCTTGCTAGCAAGCTATCGTTTGCATGCTAACAGTTAACAAGTGTCAGACACCAAGTTATAAAACTCTGGGCTAAGCAGTAGAAAAGTAACTCAAAAAGTTAGCACGCTAATGTTAGAATGCTTGCAAGCTAACGTGAGCGTGATAAAAGTTAGCTTGTGCCACATACCAAGTAATATGACTCTAAGCTGTGGAAATAGAAAAAAAAGTGTAAAAAATGTTTTAAAAGTGTCAGCTGGAAATAGTCGCCATTATAAAGACGCGTACCATAGCGATTCGTTTTCGGAATAGTGCTGCTTTACACCACTACATCCCACACTTTGCATTGGACTTGGTGATGTAGGGCTTAGATGCAGCCGCACGGCCATGGAAACCAATTCCATGAAGCTCTCTGCGTACTATACGTGGGCTAATCGGAAGGTCACTTGAAGTTTGGAGCTCTATAGCAGCTGACCTCTTTGCACTATGCACTTCAGCATCCGCTGAACACTCTCTTGTCAGTTTACATGGCCCAACACTTGGTGGCTGAGTTGCTGTTATTCCCAAAATCTGCCATTTTCTTATAATAAAGTCGATAGTTGACTTTGGACTATTTAGGAGCGAGGCAATTTTACGACTGGATTTGTTGCACAGCTGGCGTCCTATAGCCGATGAAAACGTCCACATATTGATTTCTCACCTTCGATCTTCTGGGTCATCTCCACCGTAGCTGAGCAGGTGAGCAGGGTAATGACGCCTGAAAAAATGCCTACAAGGAAATAAGTTCAGAACACAAAATTTAGGACTTTGCTTTTATACAGTTCACTGCACAAAACCTCAGCAACTTACTTCCTGTTGATGTCCGTCAGCGTGATACCCTTCGAGGACACTTTGAGGTTGACGATGGTGGGTTCAAAGGACCCTGAAAGGAGTTGGAGGGTGGAGGACACGGCCCTCTCAACAGCACACGGTCCTGTCAACGTCTCAGTGGGGACAGCATTCAGGTAGATAAAGTTGGAGGCTGCAATCAATGATGCTTTAGTTTTGGACGATACCACAAATTTGGGTATCATTTCGATACCAAGTCGTTACACTGGTCATATTCAAAGTCCTCATGTATCCTGGGACGTATTTCCTGAGTGTGTAAACATAATATATATTTTTTTAAGATGTCGTGATGCCAAAAAGTATCGACGTAATCATAGTAGTATCGACTACATACGCTATTGTACGTGGTATCATTACAGTGGAGGTTTGTTTATGTTGTGGCCTTCCGGAAGAGTCGGCGCTACAGGGAGTTCTGGGAATTTGGTCCATAGTGTCTATGTTGTGTTGCGGTGCAAACATTCTTCCAAAATGTGTTTGTCGGAGGGACGGCATGGCGTTCCAGAGGGTTCCTGGTTCGATCCCCACCTTTTAACGGCCTCGTCACGTCCTTTGTGTCCTTGAGCAGGACACTTCCCCCTTGCTCCTGATGGGTCGTGGTCATACTTGCCAACCTTAAGACCTCTGAATTCGGGAAAGGGGGTGGGGGGACAGGGTGGCGCTTGTTGGGAGAACTAGGAGGGTTCCTGGTTCGATCCACACATTCTATCTGCCTCGTCACGTCCGTTGTGTCCTTGAGCAGGACACGTTACCCTTGCTCCTGATCGGCCGTGGACATACTTGTCAACCTAAAGACCTCCGAATTCGGGAAAGGGGTCGGGGGGCGGGGGGCTCTGGTTGGGAGAACCAGGAGGGTTCCTGGTTCCATCCCCACCTTTTAACTGCCTCATCACGTCCATTGTGTCCTTCAGCAGGGGGGTGCAGGTTGGGGGGTGGAAGGGGGATAGTGGGGGGTGTATATGTTTTCAAGTATTTCCTATATATATATATATATATATATATATATAGGTATATAAATACTGTGATGAGGTAGCGACTTGTCCAGGGTGTACACCGCCTTCCGCCCGAATGCAGCTGAGATTGGCTCCAGCGATCCCGAAAGGGACAAGCGGTAGGAAATGGATGGAATGATATATGAATAATCCGTTCAGGACTGAGTATATCCGTTCGGCCACCGTGTTCAATGGAGAAGGCCAATCTACAAAATCTGCAGGCAGCATACCTCTTCCCCTTCGAGCTGTCCTGGATGAACTGAAATTATTATTTTTTCTCCAATCATTTTGGAACTTGCAAGCTTACTTCTTCCTACTCGTCGTCGCCATGTCTCTTCTCTGTCTTTCTGCTTCCTCTCTGTTGTGTTTTTGGACATTACCACTTGCCATAGTTTTGAAGCAATGCATGATGGGAATTAGGATGTTGTACGTGCCGGCTGGAATAAACACAAAGCTGAGAAATAGCTCGGTGCCTGCCTACTTTATGGGTTTAAGATAAACCTATGGATAATGGAGACATATATAATAGTCTCCTAGGACGCCCCCAATATTGTTGTCCGGGTGGAAATCGGGAGAAAGTCGGGAGAATGGTTGCCCCGGGAGATTTTCGGGAGGGCCACTGAAATTGGGGAGTCTCCCATATTTGTATGGTCGTGGTTAGGGCCTTGCATGGCAGCTCCCTCCATCATTGTGAGAATGTCTGCGTGTGAATGGGTGGATGTGAAAATAGTGACCAAGCCCTTTGAGTACCTTAAAGGTGTAAAAGCGTTATTCAAATTTAACCCATTTGTCCTTGTTGTTTATTGTGGCTTCACGACATGGCACATGTTTATGACAGTGTTGGCGTTGTTCACACTGCCACCCTTAGTGTGGCATGTATGGATTGTGCGCAGTGTGTTCAAAGTCGAGATAATCGTATCATTAGTTTATTATGTGGGGCGGTGTAGCTGGGTTGGTAGAGTGGCCGAGCCAGCAACTTGAGGGTTCCAGGTTCGATCCCCGCTTCCACCATCCTAGTCATTGCCGTTGCATCTTCGGGCAAGACACTTTACCCACCTGCTTCCAGTGCCACCAACACTGGTTTAAATGTAACTCAGATATTGGGTTTCACTATGTAAAAGCGTTTTGAGTCACTAGAA
The DNA here is from genome assembly GCF_033978795.1 of Nerophis ophidion. Classification (NCBI taxonomy): domain Eukaryota; kingdom Metazoa; phylum Chordata; class Actinopteri; order Syngnathiformes; family Syngnathidae; genus Nerophis; species Nerophis ophidion. The sequence continues at coordinate 54,126,228 of NC_084611.1, read as the reverse complement.
AAAAGCGCTATATAAATATAATTCACTTTCACTTCACATTGAACACAATGAAATCTTGGTTAGCCTTTGTTTATTATAGACTATACCATTTGTGCCTTTTTTATTATGTAAAACAGACCAAACTGGCCACAAAAAGGACAACAAGATGGATTTTTTTCGAAAAGTATTCTAAAGATTCAATCTTTGCCAAACTTTTTGAAAAAAATCCATCTTGTAGTTGTCCATTTTGTGGACATATATTTTTCTGAAAGATTAAAGCTGGCATCATGGACAGGACACCATCGTCATTATGTCATTTAATAAGATAGTAAACATACTACAGAACTTCTCTTTTAACAGTAAACTAGAACATGTTGATGGGGCTGTTGTCTGTGACCCGGACCGCTGGCCGGGGGTCGCCGGAAGCCGCTGTACTTATTAGATGGTGCCGAGTGTCTGAATCTGGGAGTTTTACGTGTAACTGTACAAAATGCGCCACATGGCTAGCTTAAAATAGTAGCATTTTTACAAAAAAATGCTAACACTTAGCATGTGTGCTAACGATTGCAGGATAAGAGTCAGCTTGTTTCATATGCCAAGTTATTTAACACAAAGGTGTATGCCTGTGGGAAATAGAAAAACATATCTTGCACACACACACACACACACACACACACACACACACACACACACACACACACACGCGCGCGCGTAAACTCGCCACAAAAAGGACAAGATTGATTTTTTTCAAAAACTATTGCAAAGATTGAATCTTTACAATACTTTTAAAAAAAAATCAATCTTGTTGTCCATTTTGTGGCGAGCTTGCGCATGCGTGTGTGTTTGTGTGTGCAAGATTATGTTACTCGGCACTCGACAAAGTACATTCAAGTAATATCTTTACAGTCGTCCCTTGCCACAATCACACTTTAACTTTCAAGTCTTCACTTTTTTAAAGTACGGTGTACATATTTTTGTCTTAAATTCAGCGTTAGATTAAGGCTTCACCTTCATTACCTGTTCCCCCTCACTCACTAACACTACACCCTGGATATGAAGTAACACAGGGTAGAATGAATGAATGAATGAATGAATCATCCATGGACCCTGGATGATATTTGATTAGCATTAGAACTGGCCCGCAGGCCACAGCCGCCTGCTGCTGTTTTGCACGCACCAATACTCTATCCGTGTTGATGTTTTTTTTTTGTTTTTTTTTCCATCCATCCATTTCCTACCGCTTATTCCCTTTTCAACCAGCATTGTTCACATTAAAAAAATAAAAAATACAAACTCATTTGTTTACCTGTTCCGTTCTTGTTGCCTGCGGCCAAGATGTCTGTGTTTTTTTCAGCTTCTCCATCTAATCCTATGTGTGCGCAGATTAATCAGCTTCATTAACTTTTGGTATTCATATATCTCACACACACACGCAAAAGTCCACATCGTGTGTACAGTACTCACCGTGGGTGTGGAGCAGTAGTTTGCAGGGTAAAGCGAGAGGTGAAATAGTGTGCTGGTACACCAGGGCAGACAGGCTTCCTGCAAATAGGACAAGAATTGATTTCACTTAACAATAAAATAATATAATATAATAATAGTTTAGTGACCACAATTAAAAATCAACTAGACAAAGAAGGAATACATTCTACTAATTTTAGCAAAATAGGGTTAAAAAATAAATTATATATATATATATATATATATATATATATATATATATATATATATATATATATATATATATATATTTAGAAAATGTAAATATATGTAGATATGTGTACAGTATATATAAATGCACATATAACATATATATATATATATATATATATATGTATATATATATATATATATATATATATCTTTATATATATATATATATATATATATATATATATATATATATATATATATATATATATATATATATATATATATATATATATATATATATACTGCAGTGTAAAATACAAATAAAAATAAATTGGATGAGAATAACTACCAATAATATTTTTTAAACAAATTTTAAAATATACAGAGATTACAGTAGATACCTGCAAATACTGGAGTAAAATAAATGTGTAATGTATTTATATTGAAAACAGTCTTTGACCAACAAAAATCATAGAATGCATTTGACATTTGTAAAAAAAAATAAAAAAATAAAAATGCTGATTTTGTTTAAAAAATACAAATAATAATAATAAATAAATAAAAAAATATAATAATAATTTTCAAAATGCTAACAAGTCATGAATTTAAGGAAACAGTTTGCATACAAGCTTTGTTTTATCAACTATTTCAACTTTATATAACATGTTTATTCTCCCTATTATGTTGTCTATGAACATTGAACATGTTGATTGGTAAAATCTGCCTAGCAACAAGTCAAAACAAATACAAATGTGTACTTCAACCGGAAAAAGGACAGAAACAGTTTCAGTTTTTCAATTAGAAAACCTTATATGGAACCCCAATTAAGGAGTTCTTCTTATACTTCTTCCTCCATTTAGGTTCTAATAATTTGACCCAGATAATTGTTGAGCTTCACTGTGGGTTGTGGTCACAGTGGATGAACTCTTACCTTTAAAGGGGAACATTATCACCAGACCTATGTAGCGTCAATATATACCTTGATGTTGCAGAAAAAAGACCATATGTTTTCTTAACTGATTTCCAAACTCTAAAAGGGTGAATTTGGCGATTTAAACGTCTTTCAATTGTTCGTCTGTTGAAGCGATGACCTTTCACACGTGACGTCACGTCATGAAGCGACCCGCCATTTTCTCAAACACATTACACAAACAAAACTCAAATCAGCTCTGTTATTTTCCATTTTTTCGACTGTTTTCCGGTACCTTGGAGACATCATGCCTCGTCGGTGTGTTGTCAGAGGGTGTAACAACACGAACAGAAATGGATTCAAGTTGCAACAGTGGTCAAAAGATACGAAAGTACCTCGTTTGTTCCGCACACTTTACCGACGACAGCTATGCTACGACAGAGATGGCAAGAATGTGTGGATATCCTGCGACACTCAAAGCAGATGCATTTCCATCCATAAAGTCAACGAAATCACAAAGGTGAGTTTTGTTGATGTTATTGACTTATGTGGAGTGCTAATCAGACATATTTGGTCACGGCATGACTGCAAGCTAATCGATGCTAACATGCTATTTAGGCTAGCTGTATGTACATATTGCATCACTATGCCTCATTTGTAGCTATATTTGCATCCAGCCTTTCCCTCCACCCACATTTAATGCCAAACAAACACATACCAATCGTTGGTTAGAAGGCGATTGTTGAATTCGTCCGCGCTCCCTCCCGTGCCGCTGTCTTTCGTGACATGGCTCAAAAGCTTCTGTTTCTTCTTTAATTTCATTTTCGGTACCTGCCTACACACCCCAACCATCCGTTTTAATACATGGGTAATCTGTTGAATCGTTTACACCACTGAAATCCGAGTCTGAATCCGAGCTACTATGCTATACCTTTCTGCGCTATCCGCCATGTTTGTTTCTGGTGGCTTCACGCAGTGACGTCACAGGACAATAGACGGGTGGATATAGCGATGGTGTAAATCAGGCACTTTGAAGCCGTTTTTCGGGATATTGCGTGATGGGTAAAATTTTGAGAAAAACTTTGAAAAATAAAATAAGCCACTGGGAACTGATTTTTATTGGTTTTAACCCTTCAGAAATTGTGTTAGTGTTCCCCTTTAAATCCTCATTAATGTCCCATAAATGTGGGTGTGTCAAGAAGAATTGTTCATTGCAAAAAACATGTGAAATGATTGCGAGGAAAGTTATATGCACAAAGCGTCAGTGACCTTACCAAAGTATGGCTCCTGAGAGGACCCTTTCAGGCGAACACCCTTTGGTGACGATTCGATCAGGAAGTGCTTGATAAACTTAGAGCTGATTTCTCTGCCTGAGGAAAAAAATAAAGCAATAAAGAAGACTGCAAGGTCCTTTCTAATCAATAAGAGAGGTTAAAGCTGTGTGTTTTTTTTCTTTATATTGGTGCATTTCAGCTAAATGTGTTGGTTTTCTGACATGGACTTGTTTCTTCAGCATTGTCCACAGCATCTGTGATGGTATGGGGGTGCATTAGTGCCCAAGGCATAGGTAACTTACACATCTGTGAAGGCACCAATAATGCAGAAAGGTACATAAAGGATTTAGAGCGACATGTGTTGCCATCCCAGTACCGTTATCATGGACGCCCCTGCTTATTTCAGCAAGACAATGCCAAGCCACGTGTTACAGTTCATTAGTTCCCATATGTTTACTGAGTGTTGTTAAAAGGAAAGGCCATGTAACACAGTGGTAAAAATGCCCCTTTGCCAACTTGTTTGCAATGGGTTGCTGCCAATAAATTCTAAGTTCATGATTATTTGCAAAAAATAACAAAGTTTACCGGTTCAAACGTTGAGTATCCGGTCTTTGGAGTCCATTCAATTGAATATAAATTTAAAAATTCAATGGTTTTGGGTTTTGTACATCAACAATTAGATTTGCCTGAGTAGCGAGGCAGGTAAAAAAGGTAGAAGAACACACCCCAAAAAGATTTCCACCTAAGATGATTATTAGGCTCCAGAATCTTCAGGAGGAATGTCTCTGGAGGTTTGATAGTTTTTGTTTTGTTTTGACACTCCTGATACTGAATGGCTCGTAGAAAAACAAAAAACTATTTTGCCCTACCAGACAGGGTGTGCACAGACTTGCCTATTCCCATCTTTTGGGTTTGGTAAGTGAGTCCTGAGGCCATTTTAAATGCCTGGTGAAATCACTTGACAACATAATGTTTTTGTTTTTTGTTTCATGGAGGAATCCTTTTTGCGAAAAAAAAAATGCTGTTAACATTGTGGAAAAACTTACCTGCATCAACAGTGGCAGAAGTTATGGTTGTCGTTGGATCTGCCTTCATGGCCAGACCAAAACTTCCTCTGTAGGTAGTGCTGTCTCTCACCACAAACGTTCCCGGTTCTTTGTCCCGGACCAGGGCCTCAGCTAGGATAGATAGAAGTCTCTAAGTCTAAGTTTTGTGCTAAAAACCCACTGCCATGAAGGGTCAAATGTTAGAAATTCCTACCATCTGCTCTGCTGATATTGGGTCGGAACCAAAATTTTGAAGAGTCCATGACAAATGTCATTGTTGGCTGACTGCCATAGACTTGGGGACCTAAAAGAGGAATGGATTGTATTTCAATTTAAAATACTCTGTAGACCCAAGGCAACATCTCACCGTGAGGAGTGAATGGCTTCTGTGCTGAGCCGTTTTCCGATACGGGAGATGTGTTGACCAACGTGTCAAGGTGTGGTACGCCATTGATCAGCAACATGGGGATATCAGTAAAAGAGCCCGACAGTTCAGGACTGCTAAGCGAATAGTTGCTGGGCGTTTCCTGCCCAGGACAATAGTTATGGGTGTCATAGGTCCTTGTCCTGCATCCGTCACTGTAGACGATAGACTCTTGACAGTCGGCTTCTTCACTGGTCAAAGACAATGTGCTATGTAGAAAAAAATAGGGAAAGGAACACATTACATTATTGTCTTCCTAATAAAATCATATACAGTTGTGGTCAAACGTACATAATGTCATGGCTGTCTTGAGTTTCCAATAATTTCTACATCTGTTATTTTTTTGTGATAGAGTGATCAAGGGTGAGCAAGGGTGATGGGTCAAATGCAGAGAATAATTTTGCCACACCTAGTGTGTGTGTGACAAACATACCTGTTTGTCACAAAAAACATTCATGAAGTTTGGTTCTTTTATGAATTTATGATGGGTCTACTGAAAATGTGACTAAATCTGCTGGGTCAAAAGTATACATACCAGTTCCATTGGCTACAAAACTGTTCCAAAGCATAATACTACCACCACCATGAGAACGGTAGGGATGGTGTTCCTTGGGATTAAGGGCCTCACCTTTTCTCCTCCAAACATATTAAAAAGTTAAAGTACCAATGATTGTCACACACACACTAGGTGTGGCAAAATTATTCTCTGCATTTGACCCATCACCCTTGCTCACCCCGTGGGGGGTGAGGGGAACAGTGGGCAGGAGCGGTGGCCGCACCCGGGAATCATTTTTGGTGATTTAACCCTCAATTCCAACCCTTGATGCTGAGTGCCAAGCAGGGCGTTAATGGGTCCCATCTGTATAGTCTTTGGTATGACTTGGCCGCGGTTTGAACTCACAACCTACCAACACTAACCGCTAGGCCACTGAGTATTGCTGGGTATTGTGGCCAAACAGCTAAATTTTTGTTTCATCTGACATCACATGGACAAAGATAAGACCTTCTGGAGGACAGTTCTGTGGTCAAGTATGTGCTCCAATCACTCTATCACAAAAAAATTTGAAATGTAGAAATTATTGGAAACTCAAGACAGCCATGACATTTTATTCCTTACAAGTGTATGTCAACTTTTGACCACAACTGTCAGAATAATTGTATCTAAGTTATCATAAAACCAATCAAAAGGCTTGAAAAACTCCACTGTGTAGGATGGGAAGCGACATGAAAGTGTGGGTTTTTTTGATCTATTGTACTCCGCAGGAAGATTTTGTCTTGACCCGAGATCTACAAAGCGGTGAGGAAGCAGGGCCTGACCCCCTCCAGCCACCTATTCTTTGAATGGTTTTGTAACCAAAGGTGATGGCTGTTTACGACCCCCCTCCCTCAGAAACTGCTGTTGCCATGTAATTAGGGAAAGTCCAAATAAAAGAGGAGGTGTACAATCTTTCTTCAGAGCATGGTGGGACTGTACAAAGAGTACAGTCCAGACATTTCTCCTAAATTGAGCCAAATTGAATTCTGTCTCTGTGTAATTCTTTGCTTCTTGTCTTGTTTAATAGATGTTCACAGTGTTTGAACCTGACAACGACTGTACTTACTGTACTAGAAACGGTCTGTGACTATGAATTTTCATCGTCAAATCTGAGCCGTTAGCAATTCTTGGGACAAGGAATGTCACCTTTACGGCATGGAATGTGCTTGTACTTGTTCAGGAAGTTCCAACTTATAATATTCCTGAAGCAGCTGATGCAGTGTGGGAGGAGTTTGTTAAGACCATGAAGCACAAATTCCAGTTGTTCTCAAAGCTGAAACTTAAAGGAATTGACGGAAGGGCACCACCAGGAGTGGCGCCTGCGGCTTAATTTAACTCAACACGGGGAACCATACCTGGCCCGGAAAGGGAAAGGATTGACAGATTGATGGCTCTTCCTTCAAGAGTTTCTGTCAAACTTTTTGATACCTTATAAGGGAAAAGCTGCGCTCTGTCTACACTGTCTACAGTGCGAACAAAAGCCTGTCACTACCATGTGTTTGAGGAATACTTTGAAGATCTTCTCAATCCCAGTAACGCACCTCCCGTACCGCAAGCACGGTCACAAACTGAGGCACGGCCATCACGGCCAATTTCTTTGGTTGAGGTTGTCAAAAAAATATTTAGTTGCAAGGTCTGGATATTTTAAGACTCTGGATGTTGCAGAAAGATTATATTTGATATGTCTCTGCACCATTGCCTGGAGGTGAGGAACAGCACCTCTGGTTTAGTAGGCTGTGCAGTGGTTCCTCTTTTCAAGAGAAGTAACAGGAGGGTACTACAACTATGAGAGGGGGGTCACTCTCTTAAGCCTCTGTGGGAAAATCTATTCCAGACCACCGAACATAACAGTCCGGTTGTTAGTCCAACCTCAGATACAGGAGTTGCAATGTGGTCTCCAGACTGGACTAAATCTACACCCTACTGAAGTGTGCATGGGAATTTGTCCACCACATCAAACACCGAACTACATCGATAGACACTGTCACAGAAGAATCTAAGTATTTTACACTTTATTGGCTGCAAGTAAATTAGTAAGTTGTACCTGCCAAGGATGTAGCTGGTATCTGAGCATGTTGATGTGGAGAGTAGGGAGGCGACACTGTTTCTATTGGGGTAGGATAGCCGTAAGGATCCTTGGGAGCAGGACAAGTCTTGCCGCATCGAGGAATTCTGTCGCAGTGAACTCCCACATGGCAGCAGAGACTGTGAAGAGGAAAGGGATCCAGAAAAGACCACTGCGCCTGGAGGACTAAAGCTGAGACTCGGTGGTCTGGGGATGGTGATAGCGGGGGACACTGGGGAACGGCATCCATCTGCGAAGGGGAGAAAATGATTTGTGGTTGGAAAGGCTAAAATTAGGGTAGCACAGTACATGTGTTAGGATGCAGGTGAGGCATTCGACATAGAGGCTGAGGTCTAGGCCGACGAAAACAACGTTTGTCTTGCGGGAGTCATGGTAAGGTATGACAGTAAGGAGACTCAAGAGCTAAGAGACTCCTCTGTCGATAGCTTTCACTGTTATGCTGATGACACCCAACTCTACATGCCCCTAAAGCTGAACTACACACCGGACTGTAGTCAGCTGGAGGCGTGTCTTAATGAAATTAAACAATGGATGTCAGCTAACTTTTTGCAACTCAACGCTAAGAAAACATAAATGCTGATTATCGGTCCTGCTAGACACCGACACCTATTTATCAATACCACCTCAACATTTGACAACAAAACAATTAAACAAGGCCACTTGATAAAGAATCTGAGTATTATTTTCGACCCAACTCTCTTGTTTGAGTCCCACATCAAGAGTGTTACTAAAACGTTCTTCTTTCATCTCCGTGATATCACAAAAATGTGTTTCATTTTGTCCACCAGCGACGCTGAGATCATTATTCATGCGTTGTTTACGTCTCGTCTCAATTACTGTAACGTATTATTTTCGGGTCTCCCTATGTCTAGCATTAAAAGATTACAGTTGGTACAAAATGCGGTTGCTAGACTTTTGACAAGAACAAGAAAGTTTGATAATAATACGCCTTTACTGTATATACCTTTATAAACCTATATACATATATATACCTACATATATACCTATACTGGCTCACCTGCATTGGTTTCCTGTGCACTTAAGATGTGACTTTAAGGTTTTACTACTTACGTATAAAATACTACACGGTCTTGCTCGAGCCTATCTTGCCGATTGTATTGTACTATATGTTCAAAGGACCCCGGCTTCTTAGTGATTCCCAGAGCCACAAAAAAGTCTGCGGGCTATAGAGCGTTTTCTATTTGGGCTCCAGTACTCCAAGGTTTCTCATTGTCCCATTTGAGTTATGTACTTAACAAACAAAAAGGTGAAATTGCTGACAACGTGTTTTATATTCGAGTTTCTTCAAAATAGCCACCCTTTGCTCTGGTTTAGATTGTGCACACTCTTGGCATTCTCTCAATGAACTTCAAGAGGTAGTCACCTAAAATGGTTTTCACTGCACAGGTGTCAAAGTTTTGATGCTTTCAATGACAATCTACAATATAAATAGTCATGAAAATAAAGAAAACACATGGAAAAGAAAAGGTGTGTCCAAGCTTTTGGCATGTACTGTATATTATAGTACAAACCCCTATGCAAAGCAAAAGCCATTTATCAACAACATCCAGAAACGCCGCCGGCTTCTCTGGACTGAAGCAAAGTGGAAAAGTGTTTTGTGGTCTGACGAGTCCACATTTCAAATTGTTTTTGGAAATATTCAACATCGTGTCTTCCGGACCAAAGAGGAAGCGACCCAAAGTTCAAAAGCCAGCATCTGTGATGGTATGAGGGTGCATTAGTGCCCAAGGCATGGGTGACTTACACATTTGTGAAGGCACCATTAATGCTGAAAGGTACACACAGGTTTTGGAACAACATATGCTGCCATCTAATCGCCGTCTTTTTCATGGGCGCCCCTGCTTATTTCAGCAAGACAATGCCAAGCCACATTCAGCATGTGTTACAACAGCGTGGCTTCGTAAAAAAAGAGTGCGAGTACTTTCCTGGCCCGCCTGCAGTCCAGACCTGTCTCCCATCGAAAATGTGTAGCGCATTATGAAGCGTAAAATACGACAGCGGAGACCCCGGACGGTTGAACGACTGAAGCTCTACATAAATCAAGAATGGGAAAGAATTCCACTTTCAAAGCTTCAACAAATAGTTTCCTCAGTTCCCAAACGTTTATTGAGTGTTGTTAAAAGAAAAGGTGATATAAGTGTTGTGAACATGCTCTTTCCCAACTACTTTGGCACGTGTTGCAGCCATGAAATTCTAAATTAAGTATTATTTGCAAAAAAAATAAAGTTTATGAGTTTGAACATCAAATGTGTTGTCTTTGTAGTGCATTCAACTGAATATGGGTTGAAAATGATTTGCAAATCAATGCATTCCGTTTATATTTACATCCAATACAATTTCCCAACTCATATGGAAACGGGCTTTGTATATTACATTTATTACACGGTGAACTATAACACAATTTATTATTTCTGTAACACAGTATGTTGACAAATATTGGATTACTTTTAGCATCTTAATTGCTCAAAATGTATAAAGATATAGATGTGTGACTCAATACAGTCTTTGGTAAGCTACGTAATGTTTGCTGTGGTCTGGAACAACATGGCACACAAACAACTATCTGAAATACAGCCGATATTAGGATGAAATTGAGCTTCCCCTCCTTGACAGACCAGCATCTGCCACTGGCTGAAATGTTGAAATTTAATATTTATTCTACACATTTTTACAACATTATAAACCATTACTAAATCAGAGTCTACTCAGAAGGTGAGATAACTCCTGGAAATGACTGGCTTTTAATGGCCAAAGGTATAGATGTTTGTGCCTAAGTTTAGGGAAACGGCAGGCTCTTTTAATGTATTTATTACAATCTTTGGCAAGTTCGGTAATGTTTGCTGTGGTCTGGAACAACATGGCGCACAAACAACTATCTGTAATGCAGCCGATATTACATAGAGATAATGTGTCATGAGACATGCAAATATAAATTAAATACACTGATGACATGAGTACAATCGAGGCATAATGATGCAATATGTACTTACAGCTAGCCTAAATAGCATGTTAGCATTGATTAGCTTGCAGTCATGCACTGACCAAATATGCCTGATTAGCACTCCAACAAGTCAATAACATCATCAAAGCGCACCTTATATCTGTTAATAGTATTTTATTTTATTTCTGATTATTATTATAAATGTATTATTTCTTTTTTGTTTAATTAATTGATGTATCTGTAGATACTATTTTGTTTTTTTGCTGTTTGTTATTTTTGGGGGTGGGGGATGGTATGGTTGGGATATAAACAAAAAATATTTTGAAATTTAGGGCAGACAACAGATGCATGATGTATGTGAGTATGATGTAATGATAGGAATATTGGACGCTGGATGTCAATAAAAATAAAGTTAAACATTTTAAAAATTAAAATAAAATAAATTGCATTAAAATTTGAAAAAATAAAAAAGATTAAAAAAATAAATAGAACAAATCGCACATTTGTGCATTCACGCACAGTATAAAACTTTTGGTGGACAAAATGAGACAAAGAAGGAGTGGAAGGTTTTGCATGTCAACACTATGTCCACACTATGGAGAGTTCAAGAACCGCTGAAATTTGTAGGACAAAACCACGTTCGCCAAATACTGTATCAAACTGGTCCCCCGCATCCCATATTTTAATTTTGCAGATTGCAGATTTGTGTCCTTAATTATAAAAATCACTAAACACAATTTATTTTGTTTTACGTTTTGTATTTTGTCCCTTTACCGTACCGAAAACAAACTCAAACCTGACTGTAACTGCTGACAGAAGCACATTGTATATAAGTTCCATAATTTTGTAATTGGTTACAATAAATAAATGTATAAATATAAGTTCATATTTACACATGATGTGATTAAAAATTTATTTTCTCTGGTTAATTCATGCAAGTATATGTTATTAATTTTTGTAACAAAATTCAATGTAAATTGGAAGGGAATATATTTTTTTGGTTCCGGTTTGGTCACGTTGTTGGGGGGGATTTGATGGAAGAAGTTAATGGAGTCCCGGCTTGAAAAGACACTTTATTCCCTCGGAGTTAGTGAGGCCAATGAGGTATGATTCTTTCTGACAACATATGTGTTTTTTTTATTTGATGTCAGACTAATTGTAAGTTAGGTTTTTCTTATTTATCAGTTCTGGCGGCATTATTTTGGCATTGTTTTGGCGTCGTTGCTAACGAGAAGAAGGCGTGGCTGAAATAAATGCCTGTGTGAGAAAAACAAACAACTAGAGCCTCGATTAAGACATCAGAGGGAGTAACACTGACCTTAAAACTGTTTTTTTTTTAACCTTCATACACCCCTTTTTAGCACTGTAAAGAAAAAAAGCATGCGGGAAAAAAAAGCTCTTTTACTTCATGCTTTGATTTTATATTCCCAAAAAGGGCTTGGCCTGTGAAAACATCTCCTGAAATGTTATCATGCAGGTACCTGCCTGCACATCACAGGGGTAATCCGTCCTAATTGAATCGATAACTAAAAAAATAAAAATAAAACAGTGCACTTTTTTAACATCCCTGAAAGGGGTTCCAACTTGATTTTGTTCCCATCAGGTTCTGTACGCATCTCTGTAAAGTAAAACCGTTGTGGTCAAAGTTACAAAGTATGCAAAGTTGCATAACGTGAGCAATGTCCATATAAGGGCGATGGCACTATCTGCGTATTTTAGCCCGTTGGTGCTGCTGTGCGTTGTGCTGTGCAATCCTGTATTCAGCACATTGGAGTTACACCTTTCAGTTGTGCACATTTTCTATTGAAAAGTGTTTGCTTCCCTCAAGATTATGTCCACGGATATGCACAAAAAGGTCTGATTGTTCCATCTCCATTCAAAGCCAAGGCAAAGTCAATGCAACATACTTGTATGTGACTTGTCTATGTACTGTATCGGTAGCCTCAGATGATAAGGGTGTGGTTCATGGTCTGGGCAGAAGTCCCAGAGTCACTAAAATGCAGCAATTACTACAAAAAAAAAAAAAACTTCAACATGATGTGTGGGATGGATCCTTAAAGATGAGTTGGTAATTTTTAGAGAGGCTAACAATGTTTCGGTCGGACAGGAGTAGAACTCTCACTGGTAAATCCGGAGGCGGTGGGGTTTGCAAATACATCAACAATACCTGGTGCAACAAGGGGAAGATAGTCTCATGTCATTGCTCTCTCGATGTAGAAATATTAACGATAAAATGCAGGCCATTTTATTTACCCCGGGAATTTAGGGATATGATCTTTACTCCCAGTGCTAACACCAAAGAAGCTTTGAATGCTTTGTACTCCTCAATGAACCGCAATCTACACAGCCAGAGGTAGTTTTCATCGTGGCAGGGGACTTTAATCAAGCTAATATGAAAATCGTGTTCCCCATTTCCATCAATATGTGAATTTTGCAATCAGAGGTGGAAGCACGCTAAATATGGTGTATAGCAATATTAAACACGCATTTAAAGCTGCAACCTGCCCCCGCTCAGACCATCTATTTTAATTTTCCTTAGGAAACTCTCCTGAAGGAATCAATAAAGAACTATCTAGATCTAGATCTGTGATGCTAATTCCTGCATACAAGCCCCTGCTGATCAGAAAGCAAGCTACAGTGAAGTAGGTGAGGACCTTGCCAGAGGGAGCAATGGAAGCATTACAAGACTGTTTCGAAAGCACAGACTGGGACATGTTCAAGGCAGCCGCCACCGACAATCATCACGCATGTGCGGAGGAGTATGCAGAGTCTGTGTCCGCATACATTCAGAAGTGCATTGAGGATGTCAGTGTGATCAAGAACATCCACACACGGGCCAACGAGAAACCCTGGATGAACAGTAAGGTACGTGCAATGCTGAAGGCTCGGAACAAGGCTTTTAAATTTGGCAACACGGTAGCACTTAAAACAGCCAGAGCTAACCTGAACTGTGCCATTAGGGTTGCAAAGCGTGCTCACAGTCAGAAAGTGCAGGACTTCTTCCAGAACCCCACAAATACTATACGAAAGTGGCAGAGCATACAGGTCATCACGGACTATAAAGCTTCCCCTCGTCCCTGTGACAACAGCATCAGCTTCCTTATAGACCTAAACAACCACTTTGCAAGGTTTGAGGCACTTAACACCACTCCGGCGAGGAAATCCATCCCTTGCCCTGATGAGCAGCCGCTCAACCTGGACACGGCGGATGTCCGGAAAACCCTGAGGAGAGTGAACCCTTGGAAAGCAGCGGGACCTGATGACATTCCGGGCAAGGTGCTTAAGGGATGTGCAGACCAGCTGGCGGGGGTTCTCACAGACATATTCAACACCTCGCTGACCCAGGCTGTGGTATCATCATGTTTTAAGACGGCCAGATCTGTTGTGTAGCACTAGATACTTGAGACAACTATGCGACTCTGTGGGATGGTCAAGTGAGTGAAGACATCCTCTGGGTTATCAAGTGGCCGCCCCCCTTCCCCTGTTTTTCGCCCACGTCACCTCCAGAGAGTTCAGCAGTGAGTCGCAGCGTCCCAGGATCACTCCGTAGATCCAATCAACTCACTTGAAAGCCCAGGTGGAATCCCTTCACTTGACCCACAACCACTGACTCTCCTCTTCAGCGGCTTTGCAGAGGTCTTTCACTGCCTGCGGTTGGGCCTTCTCTTGCACTCCCATTTCCCTGAGGAGCCTGGATGTTGAGGTGGCCACGAACCCTCTGCAGCTTATTTCCACTGGGCGTACCCTCGCGTTCCAGCCTTGTTATTGCACATCGGCTGCAACCACAGTGTACCTCAACTTCTTTGCTCAAGAGGCCTCCTCCATTGCACTCTCCCAGGGCACCGTGAGCTCTATGACCTATAAACCCTGTTTCCCTATGAGTTGGGAAATTGTGTTAGATGTAAATATAAACGGAATACGATGATTTGCAAATCATTTTCAACCCATATTCAATTGAATGCACTACAAAGACAAGATATTTGTTGTTCAAATTTATAAACTTTTATTTTTTTTTTGCAAATAATAATTAACTTAGAATTTCATGGATGCACACGTGCCAAAGTAGTTGGGAAAGGTTATGTTCACCACTGTGTTACATCACCTTTTCTTTTAACAACACTCAATAAACGTTTGGGAACTGAGGAAACTAATTGTTGAAGCTTTGAAAGTGGAATTATTTCGCATTCTTGTTTTATGTAGAGCTTCAGTCGTTCAACAGTCCGGGTCTCCGCTGTCTAATTTTACGCTTCATAATGCGCCACACATTTTCGATGGGAGACAGGTTTGGACTGCAGGCGGACCGGGAAAGTACCCACACTCTTTTTTTATGAAGCCACACTGTTGTAACACGTGTTGAATGTGGCTTGGCATTGTCTTGCTGAAATAAGCAGGGGCATCCGTGAAAAAGACGGCGCTAAGATGGCAGCATATGTTGTTCCAAAACCTGTATGTACCTTTCAGCATTAATGGTGCCTTCACAGTTGTGTAAGTTACCCAGGCCTTGGGCACTAATGCACCACCATACCATCACAGATGCTGGCTTTTGAACTTTGAGTCGATAACAGTCTGGATGGTTCGCTTCCCCTTTGGTCCGGATGACACGATGACGAATATTTCCAAAAACAATTTGAAATGTGAAATCTTCAGACCACAGAACCACAAATCAGTCGATCCTAGATGATCTCGGGCCCAGGGATCATGAATGGCTTTCGCTGTGCATAGTAGAGCTTTAACATGCACTTACAGATGTAGAGACCAACTGTATTTAGAGACGGTGGTTTTCTGAAGTGTTCCTGAGCCCATGTGGTGATATCATTTACAGATTTATGTCGGTTTTTGATACAGTGCCGTCTGAGGGATGGAAGGTCATGGTCATTCAATGCTGGTTTCCGGCCATGCCGCTTACGTGGAGTGATTCTTCCATATTCTCTGAATCTTTTGATGATATTATGGACCGTAGATGTTGAAATCCCTAAATTTCTTGCAATTGCACTTTGAGAAACGTTGTCCTTAAACTGTTTGACTATTTGCTCACGCAGTTGTGGACAAAGGGGTGTACCTCGCCCCATCCTTTCTTGTGAAAGACTGAGCATTTTTTGGGAAGCTGTTTTTATACCCAATCATGGCACCCACCTGTTCCCAATTAGCTTGCACACCTGTGGGTTGTTCTAAATAAGTGTTTGATGAGCATTCCTCAACTTTATCAGTATTTATTGCCACCTTTCCCAACTTCTTTGTCACGTGTTGCAGGCATCAAATTCTAAAGTTAATTATTATTTGCAAAAAAAAATAAAGTTTATGAGTTTGAACATCAAATATCTTGTCTTTGTAGTGCATTCAACTGAATATGGGTTGAAAAGGATTTGCAAATCATTGTATTCCGTTTATATTTACATCTAACACAATTTCTCAACTCATATGGAAACGGGGTTTGTACACGAGCCTGAGCGAAGCTGACCACAGAACAAGATCTGGCCACAGGTTGGTGGACGCGATATCAACTGGGAAGCAGAGCCTCTGGCCCATATTGCCAGCAGTTTCCAGTCCCGTGCCTCGCCTAGCTGTCCAGTGTCTGGTCTTGTGGGGGTGAGGTTAGCTCGACCCTCGCCCTCACCGACAAATGTTGTTGCTTGCCAACGGGATGACGGGGGAGGAAGAGCATTGACACTTGTCCGACACTTTAGCACCTGGTCATGCCGCCAAGTGTAACTGCCTTGGGTGAGGCTGGACTTTCAGCCCACCAGGATGCGCTTCAGTGTTGCTGGACTTGTACATAGAGACAATCATTCCAGTTCCTAAAAAAAACACAATCTCCTGCCTCAATGATTATTGCCCTTTGGCACTCACACCCCCATCAAAATGAAGTACTTTGAGAGGCTGGTAAAGGATTACATTGTCTCCAGACTTCCGCCCACATTCGACCCATACCAGTTTGCTTATCGCCCTAACCACTCCACAGAGGACGCCATCTCCTCTGCACTCCACCTGAGCTTAGAACATCTGGAAGGAAAGGACACACATGTGCGGATGTTGTTTCTGGACTTCAGCTCGGCGTTTAACATCATCATCAAACTGTTGAGAGGCTTCAATACGAAGTAGTGTGGAAGTGGGTTTCTGTATAGTATCTCTAGCCGTGTTCATGTGGTGACATGGACATCCCCGAAGGCGTAGGTGAGAAAGGCACGGCCCTCCACCGTGTTTTTGGTGTGCATGCGGTCATACTGTACCTGAAGTTGGTCTGACGCAGGTGTGGTTTTTGTTGACCTGGATCGGGTCGAAATCCGGATCCAGTTCCCGCATGAGCTGGTTGAGATTGTCCAGGGATATGTCCAGGCCCAAGTCGTTGCGGTGACTGCCGGGCTTGCCCGGGCCGGAACACTGAGTGATGGTCTCCTGCTCCGGGTTCAGACGTATCGTTTGACCCACCCTCAGAACGTGATTGGGTATCACGTGGGACATGCCGTCAGCAATGGGCTTCATGTTAGAAGGAGCGCTCAAAATCTTGTGGAACAAGGCAAGACATGGACACAATGGGAAAATGTCAGTTCCACTCGATTACCATGAATTGATTAACGTGGACCAAGACTTAAACAATTTAAAAAACGTATTCGGGTGTTACCATATAGTGGTAAATTGTACGGAATATGTACTGTACTGTGCAATCTACTAATAAAAGTTTCAATCAAGCAATCAAACTGGATGTGTCCTACATACGCCGATTGAATGTGTAATGTAACTTCTGGAATTAATGTTTTCATCTGACATCACATGAACAAAAGATAAGACTTTCTGGAGGAAAGTTCTGTGGTCAGATGTAACAAAATTTGAGCTGTTTGGCCACGATACCCAGCAATTTGGTTTTGAGTTCAAACCCCGAGTCATAGCAAAGACAATAAAAATGGGACCCATTACCTCCCTGCTTGGAATTGGGGGTTAAATCACCAAAATGATTCCCGGGCGCGGCCACCGCTGCTGCTCACTGCTCCCCTCACCTCCCAGGGGGTGATCAAGGGTGATGGGTCAAATGCAGAGAATAATTTTGCCACACCGAGTGTGTGTGTGTGATAATCATTGGCACTTTAATTTTAACTTAACTTAATATGTTTGGAGGAGAAAAGGTGAGGCCTTTAATCCCAGGAACACCACCTACTGTCAAACATGGTGGGGGTAATATTATGTGGTGCTTTACAGAGAGTAAATGGGACAATGAAAAATAATTAATGAATGTTTTTTGTGACCAACAGGTATGTGCTCCAATTATTGGAAACTCAAGACAGCCATGACGTTATGTCCTTTACAAGTGTACGTAAACTTTAGACCATGACTATATGTCTTTTATCAAATGTAAATGACAATAAAAAAAAGTCTAAGTCTATTATTTAAGTAATCACAAAGACATTCGTGGAATTTATGTGTTGGTGTCGCCATATTCAGTTTGGTGAATAAATCCACATTTTTGTTTATTGGAAAATAGAAATGCATGGTTGACGGCCACTAAGCATCCCATCAGGCATCATCTAGTACAATAAGAATTGTTGAATAAATGCATTTTTGGTGAATTAAACAAAGTTTTTTTTAAATTGACTTGATCACATATTCAATAAAAACTATTTAAAAGATTATTTTAACTATCATGACAACTAAACAACAAAAAAAATGTTCCCCCTTACTAAAATTACACTCAATTGCATTTTAAAAAATAGGTTGATTGGCAACACTAAATGGGCTCTAGTGTGTGAATGTTGTCTGTCTATCTGTGTTGGCCCTGCGATGAGGTGGCGACTTGTCCAGGGTGTACACCGCCTTCCGCCCGATTGTAGCTGAGATAGGCGCCAGCGCCCCCCGCGACCCCAAAAAAGGGAATAAGCGGTAGAAAATGGATGGATGGATGATATTTACATTATTATTTTTGCCACTACATTTGAATTTCATTTTTTTTTTTTTTCTAAATCGAAACAATAATAATATTACTTCACAGCTTTTTATTCCATCCTGTTCAGGCCAATATGGGGACTAAAAGTGAATTAATGCATGTATTCTTCTGTATATTCAGTGATAATTTAATGGTGATTATGATTTTATTTTTGTTTTAAAGCTGTCTGTTTAATTTCTTAATACAAAACGTTGTTGTTACATTCTTATGAGCCAAGTGTCAACATGCTAATAGTATAAATGCCCTGCTAAGTTTTATGTATCTGCTCATTAAATCTTTGAAAACTCTTTCCTGTTACTTTCAGTCCCGTTACTCAAACGACTCAATTGACCTTGTCAATAGTTAAATAAAGTTCACTGAAATGGGTCAACACACCTTTTGACTAGTTCAATGTACAGTATGTATTTTTTTTAAATTTAAGTAGAAAAAAAAGACTGAAATGTAGGTCTATTTTACAACAAGCAAACAACTTATTTTACATTTAATTAACACAAAATTAAGTAAATTGTGTGACAATCAGGGAGGTCAAAAATGATCTTTGCCTTTATTAATGTAAATTTTTATTATGTATTTATATTATTCACATGTGAGTAATGCTGTATAATTGACTGTATTTTTATGAATCATATGTGAATAATGCTGTATAATAGACTGTATTTATGTTATTCACATGTGAATAATGCTGTATAATAGACTGTATTTATGTTATTCACATGTGAATAATGCTGTATAATAGACTGTATTTATGTTATTCACATGTGAATAATGCTGTATAATAGACTGTATTTATGTTATTCACATGTGAATAATGCTGTATAATAGACTGTATTTATATTATTCCCATGTGAATAATGCTGTATAATAGACTGTATTTACATTATTCACATGTGAATAATGCTGTATAATAGACTGTATTTATATTTTTCACATGTGAATAATGTTGTATAATAGACTGTATTTATGTTATTCACGTGTAAATAATGCTGTATAATAGACTGTATTTATATTATTCAAATGTGAATAATGCTGTATAATAGACTGTATTTATGTTATTCACATGTGAATAATGGTGTATAATGGACAGTATTTATATCATTCCCATGTGAATAATGCTGTATAATAGACTGTATGTATATTATTTACATGTGAATAATGCTGTATAACAGACTGTATTTATATTTTTAACATGTGAATAATGTTGTATAATAGACTGTATTTATGTTATTCACATGTAAAAATGCTGTATAATAGACTGTATTTATATTATTCAAATGTGAATAATGCTGTATAATAGACTCTTTTTGTATTATTCACATGTAAAAAGTGTCTGTTGTCTATTGTGAGCGAACTGTGGTGCTGAATTTCCCCCAGGGATCAATAAAGTACTTTCTATTTTATTCTATTCTATTCTATTTACTTTTTTCGTGTGTGGCAGTTACATAATTTTCAGGCACCATAACGTGCTGGAAATCTCTCTCTCAGCCCGATCAAAAGGGAGGGCCCTGCGTTGAACTCCCGCTAAGTCTGAGTAAACAATTGACTATATTATTGAAAAGAAAAAGTGTGTAATATTCGGAGTCATCAGTCCAGCTCACTGAACGTCTCGACAATCCATTGAAGATAAGGCGTGGTTCTGAATGAGTCACTTGCGAGTGATGATTTATTGCCGGCTGCCATGACAACACTTAAGTGTTTTCCTACAATACACAAAAAAAAATTTTAAATAAAAAAATCCCTTTTCATTTCTCCATATAATTTTTGTGAAGATTGAACAGTAAAATCCCTTTTTATAATCATGTGAAGCCAGTTTGGGAAATATTAACCATGAAGGCTCATGCAACTAACTTGTATATGGAATGAATTAAATATGAGGTATAAAAATATAAAGTAATTTAATAAATCTTAAAGTGGACTTACCTTTCTTTCCTGTTGTGGCGACTCCGCATGCGGAGCTGATATGTTTTTACCCGGACTCTACATGTGTTCATACTTTTATTAGACGTTCCCAACCCTTTTCCCTTTCAGCCTATCAGCTTCAGGAGGTTACCAAGCCCTGCATGCATAAAGTTATGATGTCATTTGAGCTGTGTGCATGTTATGCTTGCACTTGTGTCTGACAAGCTAAGAGTACCATGGCAGGTACTTGTACTACCTACATTGATAGTGTAGTGAATTGCTAAAACTCAGTTTTGAGTACATGGATACGTTTACCAACCCCGTTTCCATATGAGTTGGGAAATTGTGTTGGATGTAAATATAAACGGAATACAATGATTTGCAAATAATTTTCAACCCATTTTCAATTGAATGTACTACAAAGACAAGATATTTGATGTTCAAACTCACAAACTTTATTTTTTATTTTTTGCAAATAATAATTAACTTAGAATTTCATGGCTGCAACACGTGCCAAAGTAGTTGGGAAAGGGCATGTTCACCACTGTGTTACATCACCTTTTCTTTTAACAACACTCAATAAAAGTTTGGGAACTGAGGAAAATAATTGTTGAAGCTTTGAAAGTGGAATTCTTTCCCATTCTTGTTTTATGTAGAGCTTCAGTCGTTTAACAGTCCGGGGTCTCCGCTGTCGTATTTTACGCTTCATAATGCGCTACACATTTCCGATGGGAGACAGGTCTGGACTGCAGGCGGACCAGGAAAGTACCCGCACTCTTTTTTTACGAAGCCACGCTGTTGTAACACGTGCTAAATGTGGCTTGGCATTGTCTTGCTGAAATAAGCAGGGGCGTCCATGCAAAAGACGGCGTTTAGATGGCAGCATATGTTGTTCCAAAACCTGTATGTACCTTTCATTATTAATGGTGCCTTCACAGATGTGTACGTTACCCATGCTTTGGGAACTAATGCACCCTCATACCATCACAGATGCTGGCTTTTGAACTTTGCGCCTACAACAATCCGGATGGTTCTTTTCCTCTTTTGTCCGGAGGACACCACGTCCACAGTTTCCAAAAACAATTTGAAATGTGGACTTGTCAGACCACAGGACACTTTTCCACTTTTTGTATCAGTCCATCTTAGATGAGCTCGGGCCCAGCGAAGCCAGCGGCGTTACTGGGTGTTGTTGATAAATGGCTTTCGCTTTGCATACTTTTAACTTGCACTTACAGATGTAGCGACAAACTGTAGTTACTGACAGTGGTTTTCTCAAGTGTTCACGAGCCCACGTGGTGATATCCTTTACACACTGATGTCGCTTTTTGATGCAGTACCGCCCGAATGATCGAAGGTCTGTAATATCATCGCTTAAAGGCCTACTGAAACCCACGACTACTAGTTTATACATCAATGATGAAATATTAACATTGCAACACATGCCAATACGGCTTTTTTAGTTTACTAAATTACAATTTTAAGGGCTTCACGGTGGCAGAGGGGTTAGTGCGTCTGCCCCACAATACGAAGTTCCTGCAGTCCTGGGTTCAAATCCAGGCTCGGGATCTTTCTGTGTGGAGTTTGCATGTTCTCCCCGTGAATGCGTGGGTTCCCTCCGGGTACTCCGGCTTCCTCCCACTTCCAAAGACATGCACCTGGGGATAGGTTGATTGGCAACACTACAATTGGCCTTAGTGTGTGAATGTGAGTGTGAATGTTGTCTGTCTGTGTTGGCCCTGCGATGAGATGGTGACTTGTCCAGGGTGTACCCCGCCTTCCGCCCGATTGTAGCTGAGATAGGCGCCAGCGCCCCCCGCGAACCCAAAAGGGAATAAGCGGTAGAAAATGGAATTTCCCGGGAGTTTTGTCTTGGAAACGTCTTGTAATGATGACGTGTACGCAGGACGTCACGCGTTTTTAGGAAGTATGAGCGCTACGCACACACACAGGTAAAAGTCATCTGCTTTAATGGCATAATTACACAGTATTTTGGAGATTTGTGTTGCTGAATCTTTTGCAATTTGTTCAATTAATATTGGAGAAGTCAAAGTAGCAAGATGGAGTTGGGAAGCTTTAGCCTTTAGCCACACAAACACGCGGTGATTCCTTGTTTAAAATTCCCGGCGCTGAAACTTTACTATGGATCAGAGCGCGGTCAAGCAGACATGGATCCCAACCGAATGTCAACCAGCAGGTTTCGGTGAGAAAATTGTGGTTAAAAAGTCGCCACTTACCGGAGAAAAGCTGAGCTTGTGCCGTCCGTACAGCTGCCGTCGACTCCCTTGAGACATGGCGTCAACACACCCGTGGACATACAACTCCGACTATCAGGTAATATTAAACTCACTAAAACACTAGCAACACAATAGAAAGATAAGGGATTTCCCAGAATTCTCCTAGTAAATGTGTTTAAAAACATCTGAATCTGCTGTCCCAATGCTATCGCGCTTTTTTTTTTAACTCGTTTTTTTTTTTTTCTAGTCCGTCCTTATCAATATCCTCAAACACGAATCTTTCATCCTCGCTCAAATTCGTGGGGAAATTGTCATTTTCTCGGTCCGATTAGCTCTTTTTGTTGGAGGCTCCCATTAAAATCAATGTGAATATGTGAGGAGCCGTCAAACTTGCGACGTCATCGTCTGCGACTTCCGGTTAAGGCAAGGCTTTTTCAGGAAGTACCAAAAGTGGCAAAGTTTATTGTGGATGTTCTCTACTAAATCCTTTCAGCAAAAATATGGCAATATCGCGAAATGATCAAGTATGACACATAGAATGGACCTTCTATCCCCTTTTAAATAAGAAAATCTCATTTTAGTAGGCTTTTAAGTGCAATGATTTCTCCATCCTCGGCTCAGAGCCCACATCAGGGCAAGGAAAAACTCAACCCATATATTATACGAAAAATGGTAGCAAAGAAGCAGTTAGTGAAGTAAACGGTAACAACATGGAAATTACAACGGACATTATTACACTACAAATGCAGCAAAATTGAAAATTACAAAATAAAGCAGATAAATAAAGGAGAAGAAAGAGAAGCGACCTGTATTAACCTTGTGGGTTGTTATAGTAAAAATAGATGAAGCTTTATCAGTGTGCTGTTTTCTACCCAGTTTCTCCGTGATGGGCATAATGTTAATATGTGTTTGATGAAACGTGATTAAATGCAAGATTTTGTGTATGATATGTGATTGTATATGTACAGTATGTGTATATGTACTGTATGTGTAGAGGTTGCCCTCTGGTGGGTTCTTCTGATCGCCACACACTCGCACAAGAGCCTGGTATTGTGCATTCAACAATATTTTCTTGCGTCCAATCTCACTTGACTTTTCAGTCCCAGTCTCTCCTGCTGCTCTGCTCTGGTCACCAGCGTGTGTATCTGTCTCACTCCAACTCCAACAATGTGTCTCGGCCCGGCTGTTGCTAATAAAGGCGACAGGTTATTAGATAACCAGTCCCAGCTGGGCAATCTACTCACCCGCCGCTGGCTTTGAGGCCGAATCTTACACACCCCGCTCTGCGGCAGGCACGCAGACCACGCCCCCCTCCACAGTATGTTTGAACAATAAATGTATATGTATAGTATGTATATATGTATGTTTGTACAGTGAATGTATACGTACAGTATGTGTATATGTATGTTTTTACAGTGAATGTATACATACAGTATGTGTATATGTATGTTTTTACAGTGAATGTATATGTACAGTATGTGTATATGTGTCATGCCTGTAATTCAGTTTTAAGTTTGATCATGTTTGTTTTGTTTTTGTACTCTTGTTTCCCATTTTACACTTCCTGGTTTTGTTGGTTTCCATAGTAACCCATTAGTTTCCACCTGGTCTCCAAGTCACGCCCAGCCGTCAGTCCCACACCTGTTTCTAATCATAGCTGCTGTTTATACCATTTTGTTTCTGTCCTCGTCCTGGGAACTTTGCTATTTGCGTTTTGCCTTCATGCCTGTTATTGCATTGCCTACATATGCTACTCATTCTCCATGCCCACGATCACCTGCCACCCACTTTGCTATTCTTGCCTCCTGTTTTTTTTGTCACAGTAAGTTTTTTGTTTTAGTTGTTTATAGTTATGCCATCTTGCTGTTTATGTTCATAGTTCATTCATGCCATCGTGCAAGTGTTTTTGTTTCCTGTTTGTATTTTTTAGTCTAGTAATATACCTCCTTGTGAACGCCCTTTGTTTCGATTATTTTTGTATTTAGTGTATTAATGAATTATCATCATGTACCTGAATTCTCACCTGGCTCGTCCTCTAATCCCTCTGCGTCGAAGGAGCAATATGTATGTTTGTACAATGATTGTATATGTACAGTATGTGTATATGTATGTTTTTACAGTGAATGTATGTGTACATGTATGTGTATATGTATGTGTGGAGTGGGGCGTGGTCTTCGGGCCTGCCGTGGAGTTGGGTATGTAAGGACCGGCCTCGAAGCCAGCAGCAGGTGAGTAGAATGCCCAGCTGGAATTTGTTATCTCATCACCTGTTGCCCTCATTACTAGCAGCCGGTACGGGACACGTGTTTGAGTTAGAAAGAGAGAGAAAGGCACAACCTGTAGAGCACAACGGAGAGCAAGAGAGACTAAGACAGGAAAGTCGATTGCGGTTGCCACAGAGTGGACTCAATAAAAACATTATTGTAACCAGAATACCGGGGCTCTTGTGCCAGTGTGCGGTGATCAGGGGAACCCACGGCAGAGCACTGCCACAGTGTGTTTGTAAACTGAATGTGGATGTATGTATGTAGGTATGTACCTATCTGAGAGCATATGTGTGCACAAATGTATTTATGAGGGAAGGTAGGTATGTATGTATATATGTACTTTATGAATAATTGGTGTGTACGTGCATATGTTTGTATGTATTTGTGTTTGTACGTGCAATATAGGCATCATGTTTGGAGGAAATCAGACACGGCTCATCACCAGGCCAATACCATCCCTACAGTGACGTATGGTGGTGGCAGCATCATGGTGTGGGGATGAAAGAACTGGGAGACAAAGAAGGATAGAGGGAAAGATAAATGCAGCAATGTACAGCGACATCCTGGATGAAAACCAACGTTCCCATTCAAGCTGATGGAGCTGGAGAGTTGCTGCAAAGAGAAATGTGTAAAGAGGAATGGGCAAAAACTGCCCAAAATAATGTGTTCAAAAAGACTTGAGGCTGTAACTCAGGGGTGCCCATTACGTCGATCGCGATCGACTGGTCGATATCGGAGGGTGTGTCAGTCGATCTCAAGCCAGGCATTAAAAAATATACATAAAAATGCGCAATCATCAATCATACCAAGACTTCACTTTCGTCAGTTGTTTGACATTCTCGGCACCCGAGGATCTTGTGAGATGACGCTGGCTGCTGCAAGCTCATATTTAAGAAAAAAATCACTAACAGGGCGGACGTAGAGAAACACATTTTATTTCTAGAGACTCCGTACCTACTGTCAAAACTCTAAAGACCGACTGCACAGTTCCTGTCTTCACCATAAAAGACCTGTTTCATCCTGCCTGTGCTAACAAAATAAGAGTCTCAGAAAGCTAGCGTGCACAAGCTAGCAAGCTACGGAGTTTGATGCCAATGTATTTCTCCCCCGCCCTCAGCGACCGCTTTCTCACTTGCTTGCCCACCCGCACACTCACTGACGTCACTCACCTGCTGCCAGACATTAAAGGGCCACACACATATGCTACTCTCATAACAAAGTGTTTAAAAACGAGTATGCAAGTTGGACAAATGAGATGCCAAATCCAACCACTTTCATGTGGTATTGGACAGAAAGGAGGACTTTTTTTTTCCTCCATTTGAAAATGCGGACGTTATCAGCACCACTGTCTAATTCCAATCAATGCAAGTCATCACAATCAAATACACCAACTTATATTCTTGTCTTCATGAAAGAAAGGAATCTATGTGTGTTAAACATGCTTGTATTATCATTAAACACCATTAACTTGTTAACAAAAATGTATCTTTCATAAATAAATAAATATAAATTATAAATAGGAATGAGGTAGATCTCCTCGACTTGGTCAATTGAAAAGTAGCTAGCCTGCAGAAAAAGTGTTAGCGCCCCTGATGTAACTGCTGCCAAAGGTGCATCAACAAAGTATTGAGCAATGGCTGTGAATACTCGTGTTCATTTGATTTTTTGATTTTGATTTTTTTTTAATACTTTAGCACATTTTTAAATGAAAAAAAATCCCTTTGTCATTATGGAGTTATTGTATGTAGAATTTTGAGGACAAACATTTCGGAATGAGGCTTTAACAGAACAAAATGTGGAAAAAAAGCACAGCGCCTTGAATACTTTGCGCATTGCACTTGATATTGTGAAAACTCCCACCTTTCTTGCCTGTTGGCACCTGTTTTTGTGTATTTGGGATCCCCACAAGTGAGGAAATGAGTTCATTCAAACCGGGCAAACACGTTTGCCTTCCAGCAATACATTACATAACATAAGCTCCTGCATTAATATTTGCCAGTAGAACCGTTATAAATGTATTTTCTGCACGATCCCAAACGTTCTTTACGTTTTCTTGCATCAAAATTGCTAAAATTGCAAATTTTCTGATCAAATCCTGAGCCCTAGCCCTCAGAGGCTAGACTCTGATTGCACTATCATTCGTAAACTGGGTTTGATGGCAAGTGTCTGTTTTTTTGTGTGTGTGGGTTTTTTTTTCAGAATATAATGATTGTGAAAGTACACCTGCTAACGGGACAATAACATATGGAAAAATGAGCTGGCAAGGGCTTGACACTGCCCCGTTTCCTGCAAAGTTATAGAACTTTCCTTAGAAATGGATAGGCAAATGGACTTTGTGTTCAAATAAAAGTACGACCATAAATGTTTTTCAGCTTTATAACAATTTCTTTGATGAGTTTAACAAAATCTAAAGTGAATTATTATTATTTTATTTATTTAAATTACTTCAAAAAATCTCCAACGGAGTCAGTACCTCAAGTTCCTTATCTAAGTACCTTTGAGCAAGACAGTGAACCCCAGGCTGCTGGTGATGCTGTCATTAGTGTGTGAATGAGCCATAAACTCTCCCTCACTGACAACACATCACCGCAGTTACAACATCCCCGTGAGTGTGCATGAGAAGTATTCGACCATAAAATGACACAATATGAAAAAAGCCCAATCATTAGACTTGAATCACTTAAAGAGCTTAGACCTCCGGAAGGATCTAACTCCCAATAGTAAAGAATCCTTACAAAAAAATAATTGAGACGGTGTCTGTGTATAATTCAAACTTGTGAGTATAACAGGCAACTCCTTAATCAGGTTGTAAAGCCTTTTACGACGCAACTTACCTCATGGTAATACAAAGGCCAAATTCAAGCAATCAAGATGAAAATGCTAATTCAAAAAGATGGTGAAACTAATACTGTCAGGTTTAAACACTGATGCCATCTATTAAATAGACAAAGAAGCAAGGAATCAAACAAGAGACAGAATTAAAAGGGGCGGGGGTCATAAACAGCCATCGCCTTTAATAACAAAACAATCCAGTTGTACGGCCATTTACAACGCAACTTACCTCATGGCAATACAAAGGCCAAATTCAAGCAATCAAGGTAAAAATTAAATGGTACAAGGGTCATAAACAGCCATCGCCTTTGATTACAAACAGTCCAAAGAAAAGGTCGGTTCAAAGAAAAGGTTGTAAAACGGTTCAAAGAAAAGGTTGTAAAAAAACAGTTTAAAGTAGATGTGCCTGGAGCTTGGGCAGGTCCTGCTTTCTCTCCCCTTTGTAGAGCTCGGGTCAAGTCAAAATCTTTCTGTGGATTACATACAATACTTTAAAGAAACAGAACACCTTCATGTTGCTTCCCATCCTACACAGTGGAGTTTTACAAGCCTTCTTCTTGGTAGGATAAAAGGCGGCTTTTATCTGCTCGCCGGCAACTCATTGACACACAAAGTTTTGTGATAATTTAGATACAATTATTCTGACAAATACCAGCAAGGCTTGTACGGCATACCGGTGTTAGTATTGTACTGCGATACCAATGAATCATATTCTAAAAAGTACCGGTCCCCTGACCCCCGTGCCACCGTGTCATTGGTAGTTTTACGTGCAGAGGAGCATGTTCAGCAGCGCACAATCACAGAGTACTTACGAGAAGACACAGTGTGCGGACAGAAAAGGGAGAACAGACGCATTTTGGCTTGAAAAACTAAAGATAAAAGTGAATTTATAACACTGAAAAACCCTCAGGACGAGGTGCTTTATGTTTAATACATGGCTAGCTAGCTAGCGGCTAAAGTCCATCCGCAGTCGGCAAAGTTTTAGCTACTTCTAAATCACTAATCCTCGCCTCCATGGCGACAAAGTATGTTTCTTACAAGTATCATCCCTGCAGAGCTGGCATGCCAGAAGAGCTTACAAACACAGCTGTATTGTCTGTTGTCTCGACAAGCCTCATCCCCATGTACTGACCCCACAGAGCTGTGACTGGTCTTTTCTAACGTTCTACACTACAAAATCATAAAAGTGTTACATTGCGGTGTGGGGGGGGCGTGGTCTGCGGTCCTACCGCGGAGCGGGGTGTGTAAGGACCAGACTCGAAGCCAGCGGCAGGTGAATGGATTGCCCAGCTGGGAATAATTATCTAATACCCTGTTACCCTTATTAGCAGCAGCCGGACCGAGACACTTGCTTGGAGTTGGAGTTGCTGGCTTAGCAGACGCACGGACACGCACAGAGAGAGACACGCCGGACTGGGAAGTCAAACACATATTGCTGGAAAACAAGCCACCCCCTGGGGTTTATGTCAATAGCGTAAAGCTAACGGCAATAGCGTAAAGCTAACATGAACTGCTAGCAGTCATGGTAAGCGAACGTTGAACCCCCGCTGAGTGTATGGTGAGACGGGCTTATAGGGGGCGTGTAATCAGTGGTGGCTGCAGGTGGGGACACTAACCAATAAACAAGAGTCTGGTGAGTATACTCAATGCTCCTAGCAACACAAAAGTAAACAAGGAAAAGCAAGGAGCGCTCCCTCTGCAGGGGTGTCAAACTCATTTTAGCTAAGGGGCCAAGAAAATCTGTGCACATGCGGGCCGGACTACTAAAATCACGGCCGAACCAACACATTCTGAAACTATTACAATAAAAAATATAGAAAAAAATACCGGCAGGGGTTAAGTTTAGATCCATTAAGGAAAGAAGAATGTGAATGAATATTTATAACTGAATACATTCACATATGCATAAAAATGTTTTTTTGTTTTTTTTTATTAAAAAATGTTTATGACAACCTTTAACAATATAGAATATGAGGTACAACAGAATGTTGCATACTTTAATCATTTGTTTTCAATACGCTTACATAAAAATTGAAAATTCCTAACGCCATCACCGATGGACTATTGGTGCGTGAAAAACAGCAGCAGGCGGCTGTTGCCTGCGGGCCAGTTCTAATACTATTCAAAATATCATCCCCGGGGGCCATAAATCATTCATTTCGCGGGCCGGATCTGGCCCATGGGCCTTGACATTGACACATGGGAACACAAAGAATAACAGCAAAATCACGAGACACATGTCACAACAAATACTATGTACAACAATTCCTCGGATTATTATCGCTTTCGGCCAACACTCGAGGCTTCAGTATTGGTAAACTTTTGACCAGGAATGTATATTTGCAACGTTTTGTTTTTTTTCACTAACTTTGTTTTTTGCGTAAAGTCTAAAGAAAGAATGTCATTATTCCAGCACTTTCGGTCGGCTTGTAGTGATCTCTCAGGGCACACAGATGATGAGAGTATCTCTTATCAACAAGCGGCAGGAGGGAGTGTGTAAGTCTGGGAAGGAGTGGAGGACAGTGAAGAGGACAGAGCAGACCAGAGGACACCAACATGATGGCCATGCAGACTGAACTATTGTCTCTCCTTTTTCAGCTGGCTGTCTCACTGGCGGTAAGAACTCATTCTTAAAACCTGTTCAATTCTGAAAATGTGCGGGGAATAACTAAATAACGCTTGGTTTTATCGGATTTTCTATTGCTTTTTAACGGCTCGTGGGAGAATTTTTTATTAATTTTTTTTTTTTTTAACTTAGGTAACAGTTGTGTGTGTTGAGCTGTGTTTAGTAGTCCCGGGTCACACTTTTGACTCCGTTTCAAGGCTCCTGTGCCGTGCGAGCAGAAAGTGTTGAGTCTGGAGGAAGAGATTGCCGGGCTGAGGAATGTGATCAACGACCAGCAGAGATATATCCAGGTGCTCCACAACCACCAGGCTCAGCTGCTGGAGCATGTCCCCAATTCACATCTGGGCCCCCAAAACCTCTACAGAGGTAATAATTCTATTAACTAATTCTATCCATCTATCTATCCATCCATCCATCCATCTATCTATCTATATATATATATATATATATATATATATATATATATATATATATATATATATATATATATATATATATTTATATATATATGTGTGTGTATATATATATATATGTACAGAGTCATATGTATGTATATATATATATATAAAACTATGTCTATATATACATATATATATATGACTCTGTGTATATATATATATATATATATAAAATATATATGTATATGTATACATATATATATATATATATATATATGTATATATTTTCATGGATACATGTCCACCATATATATATATATTATATATATATACACACACACATAGTTTTATATATATATATATATATATATATATATATATATATATATATATATATATATATATATATGTATATATATATATATATATTTATATATATGTATGTATATATATATATATAGTTTTATATATATATATATTTACATATGACACTGTACATATATATACACACACTTATATATAAATATATATAGCGGTAGAAAATGGATGGATATATATATATATATATATATATATATATATATATATATATATATATATATAAATATATATATATATATATATATATATATATATATGTATATATGTATATTTTTTCATGGATAATATATATATATATATATATATATATATATATATATATATATATATATATACATATATATATCAGTGACATGCGGTGAGGTTCATACTGTAGCTGGTGAGGTACTGACTTCATCACAGTCAGATTTATAAACATATAAACCCTATAGAGCAGGGGTCTCAAACTCAATTTATCTGGGGGCCACTGGATGCAGAAACTGGGTGAGGCAAGGGCCGCAGGAAAAGATTTCTTAAAAAATCTAACATTCACTTTTTAATGAATTCACCTTCTATGAATGGTTTTCCCGCCCTAGCAACATACTTGCCAACCCTCACGATTTTTCCTGGAGACTCCTGAATTTCAGTGCACCCCCCGACAATCTACCGGTGCAACCATTCTCCCGAATTTATCCCAATTTTCATCCGGCCGACATTATTAAGGGCTGCCGTGACTGCATTGCCTTTAACGTCCTCTACAACTGTGGTTCTCAATCTTTTTTTCAGTGATGTACTGCCTGTGAACATTTTTTTTAATTCAAGTACCCCCTAATCAGAGCAAAACATTTTTGTTGAAAAAAGGAGATGAAGAAGTAAAATACAGCACTATGTCATCAGTTTCTGATTTCTTAAATTGTATAACAGTGCAAAATATTGCTGATTTGTAGTGGTCTTTCTTGAACTATTTGGAAAAAAATATATAAAAATAACTAAAAACTTATTGAAAAATAAACAAATAATTCAATTATAAATAAATATTTAAACACATAGAAGTAATCATCAACTTAAAATGCCCTCTTTGGGGATTGTAATAGAGATCCATCTGGATTCAAGAACTTAATTCTAAACATTTCTTCACAAAAAAAGAAATCTTTAACATCAATATTGATGGAACATGTCCACAAAAAATCTAGCTGTCAACACTGAATATTGCATTGTTGCATTTCTTTTCACAGTTTGTGAACTTGCATTTATATTTCTTTGAAGTGTTATCCAAAACATATATTTAATAAGTATTTATGACTGACTGCTGTTTTTTAGAATGTTTTTGATAAATCTCACTTAACCCTTGGCATACATTCACATGGCGTACCATCTTTAAGAGAACTAGTGCTCTACAACTCCTCACTGCGCACATAACACAACTAAAGTGACAGCTCTATAACATGTAGTGTGAGACTTGTGCAGAACAACGTCATTGTCTGCAAGACGTACTTACTCAACAGCCATACAGGTCACACTGAGGGTGGCCGTATAAACAACTTTAACACTGTTAGAAATATGCGCCACACCTTGAACCCACACCAAACAAGAATGACAAACACATTTTGGGAGAACATCCACACCCTAACACAACTTAAACACAAGAGAACAAATACCCAGAATACATTGCAGCCCAAACTCTCCTAGGCTACAATATACACAACCTCAACCGACGCAAGCAGGGAGGGTGGGGGCGTGGGGGTTGGTGGTAGCGTGGGTGTGTGTATTGCAGCCCGGAAGAGTCAGGGCTGCATGGGATTCTGGGTATTTGTTCTGTTGAGTTTATGTTGTATTACGGTGCGGATGTTCTCCTGAGATGTGTTTGTCATTCTTGTTTGGTGTAGGTTCACAGTCTGGCACATATTTCTAACAGTCTTAAAGTTTTTTTTACGGCCACCCTCAGTGTGACTTGTGTAGCTGTTGAGCAAATACGTCTTGCAACATCACACATGTGTGCTGTTCAGCCAAATGTAAGAATCAAATAGGCTTGCACGCTGTCTGTACAGGATTTAGAGGGCGTTAAGAACAGTGCCATTGCGGCACCCCATGAGTATTGTTGATTGGGTAAAAATCGGCAGGGATAACCAGAGAATAGATACCCTGGTATTAAGAGGACTCCCATGAAAATTGGGAACGTTGGGAAGTATGACGCTGTCAAGTTCCGTTCATATTAAACTCGCGGGCCGCACATGCATTAAATTGTCATATCCAAGTGTGGGCCGCAAAATAACGCCTCGTGGGCCGCAATTGACCCGCGGGCCGCATGTTTGCAACCCCTGATGTACAGCATTAAACTTGGAGCGTGGTCTTCTACAGTATCTGTTTCAGCTGATTCTCCCGTCAAACACACCGACAGCAGCTTCTCCATATTTTCATGGATGAATGTCCAGCATTTAGAAATGACAGCAAAAAAACTCAAAATAAGTCAGGGGGTGATGTGACTGGTGGTGACAGTACCCCTACTTTGAGACAAGAACTATAGTGATGCATGCTTGGTTATGGTTTGAATTCATATCCAACAATTGCGAGAATTATTTTTTATCGTCAATATCGGCTACTGAGTTTAATTTTTTTTAGGTTTTCTACTGGTGGTGTGCCTTGGGATTTTTTCAGTGAAAAAAATGTGCCTTGGCTCAGAAAAGGGTGAAAAACACTGATAAATTGTATATATCATATAAAAATATAATATAGTAATATAATAGATCAATGTATTATAAACTGTAAATGTAATATATAGTTATTACATATATGTTATATTTTATATTGCTACTATGGTACTGTAGAGTTTGCCCTCTTGTGGGTTGTCCTGATCGCGACAGACCTTCTTGAGAGCTCGGTAGTCCGGTCCAATAATATTTTTATTGTGCACACACGCACCAGATCAGCACTCCTCTCAGCAACTTTTCAGTCTTTGGGCTGCTCTCCCTCTTGCGGTGTGGATCTCGGGCAAAGGTGTGGGTTATCTGGCTTAAAATTTAACTCCAACTCCTGTGTCTCAGCCTGGCTGCTGCTACTAAGCATGGCAGGGGATTGGATGATAAATCCCAGCTGGGTAATCCAATCACCAATAAAATCAATCACCAAGTGATTAGATGATCCGATCCAGCTGGGTAATCCAATCACCTGCCAGCTGTTCTTCAAGGCCGGTCCTTACACACCCTGCTCTGTGGCAGGCTTGCAGACCACACCTTGTCCACATGTACATTTTTACTCTACTTATTACCTGCGTTATCCTTACAATCCTTACCCTTTCCATCCTTTGAAACTGAGCTACTGTGTGGAACAATTTTCCTCGTGGATCAGTAAAGTTTGTCTCAGTCTAAGTCCAAATCAGCACTACCTAATGTGTGTGTCCGTGTGTATGTGTGTGTGTATAGATTGCTCTGAGGCGTTTTCTGAGGGGAATGTGGCCAGTGGTTTGTACGTGATTCGGCCCGATGGTTCACCCACAGCGCTCAGTGTTTACTGCGACATGAATGACGGCGGAGGATGGACAATCTTTCAGAGAAGAAGAGATGGCAAAGAGAACTTTGACAGGTAAAAGTCAACATACTGTATTTACAGTAGAGTCTAGGCACCACCATGGGTTAGCTCCAAAATAGCCTACAAGCTTGAGGTTGACTTCTCTCAATTTTGGATCAACATTTACAATAAACATTTATGTTGTGGATATTAGATTAGAGTCAGCGACATTAACCCTCTCATTTGTCAATGTGTATATTTTTCACAGTTTTTAAAAATGTGTAATGAATATTGGCTGGCGTTCATGCTGTCATTCATCAGGAGCACAAAAACAGCCATTAAAAAACAACAACCAAACATCTTCATTAAGGTTTTACTTACATGCTGTAAACAGGTAAATCAATGATAACATTTAATATTTAAGTATTTTGATCGTTTTAAGCAATAATTTAAAAAATGCTTCACAATTTTCTTTTTTTTTTGGTCTTGTAGTTGTAGGAGATGTCTCAAAACCTCATCAGGAGTCCCGAAAAAGAACAGAAATGGCAAAAAATTCATTTTTTTTTGTAAAAATGTTTTTGCTAAAATGTCTTAGGGGGTGACACTTACCCAAAAATTAAAAAAAAAAAAAAACGGTCAAAACTGGAACAGCACAATATTAGTCAAAAAATAAATGATAAATGGGTTGTACTTGTATAGCGCTTTTCTACCTTCAAGGTACTCAAAGCGCTTTGACACTACTTCCACATTTACCCATTCACACACACATTCACACACTGATGGAGGGAGCTGCCATGCAAGGCGCCAACCAGCACCCATCAGGAGCAAGGGTGAAGTGTCTTGCTCAGGACACAACGGACGTGACGAGGTTGGTACTAGGTGGGATTTGAACCAGGGACCCTCGGGTTGCGCACGGCCACTATTCCACTGCGCCACGCCGTCCCCTGTAGTTATAGGAGATGTCTCGAAACCTCATCAGGAGTGCCCAAAAAAAAAAAAAAAAAGCACAAAATGAATATTTTTTTGTAAAATAATTTTTGCTAAAATGTCTTAGGGGCTGAAACTTACCAAAAAAATAAAATAACATTCAAAACACGAACAGCACAATACTGTTCCTGTAGTTGTAGGCGATGTCTCAAAACCTCATCAGGAGTCCCGAAACAAACCAAAAATGGCAGAAAATGCATTTTTTTTTTTTTTTGTAAAAATGTTTTTGCTAAAATGTCTTAGGGGGTGACACTTACCCAAAAATAAAAAACCGTCAAAACCCGAACAGCACAATACTGGGCCTGTAGTTGTAGGAAATGTCTCAAAACCTCATCAGGAGTCCGGAGAAAAAAAAAATGGCAGAAAATGCATTTTTTTTTTTGTAAAATGTTTTTTGCTAAAATGTCATAGGGGGTGACACTTACCCAAAAAGTTTAAAAGCGGTCAAAACCCAAGCAGCACAATACTGATCCTGTAGTTGTAGGAGATGTCTTAAAACCTCATCAGGAGTCCCAAAAAAAAAAAAAAAAAATGGCAGAAAATGCTTTGTTTTTGTAAAAAATGTTTTTGCAAAACATGTCTTACGGGGAGACACTTACCCCAAAATTTAAAAAAACGTCAAAACTCAAAAATGGCAGAAAATGCATATTTTTGAAAAATCTTTTTTTCGCTAAAAAGTCGTATCCAGAAATAAAAACCGTATTTTGCTTCAACAGCACAATACTGGTCCTGTAGTTGTAGGAGATGTCTCAAAACCTCATCAGGAGTCCCGAAAGAAAACGAAAACCTAATAAAATTTAAATTGTTTGAAAATCTTTTTCCACTAAAATGTCGTAAAGGTTGACCCTTCCACGAAAGCAAAACAATATGTATTGGTTTTTTAGCTAAAATGTCATAAGGGGGGACCCTTCCACAATTTTTTTTTTATTATTATTGCTTCAACAGCACAATGCTGGTCCTAGGAGATGTCTCAAAACCTCATCAGGAGTCCAGGCAAAAAGTGAAAATGGCAGAAAATGTATATTTTTCGATAACTTTTTTACTAAAATGTCTTAAGGGATGACCTTTACCCAAAAATTAAA
This sequence comes from Nerophis ophidion, assembly GCF_033978795.1. Taxonomy (NCBI): domain Eukaryota; kingdom Metazoa; phylum Chordata; class Actinopteri; order Syngnathiformes; family Syngnathidae; genus Nerophis; species Nerophis ophidion. The sequence continues at coordinate 54,089,240 of NC_084611.1, read as the reverse complement.
AACACGGCCTTGGTTCAACAGCACAATACTGGTCCTGAAGTTGTAAGCGACGTCTCAAAACCTCGTCCGAAGTCCCGACAAAAGCCGAAAATTCTATTTTTGAAAAAAAACTTTTTTCCGCTAAAATTTCGTAGTGGAAAATTTTTATTTTTGAAGAAACTTTTTCCCGCTAAAATGTCGTAAGTAGGGAGACCCTTGCACAAAAATTTAAAAAACTTCTTGCCCTGAGCCAAGGATACTTGTGCAGCCCTTTGAGACACTCGAGATTTGGGGCTATATAAGTAAACCTTGATTATCATTGATAATCATTGACTGATTGAAAATGCATATTTTTGAAAAAACTTTTTTCCGCTGAAACGTCTTAAGGGAGGGACCCTTACCCAAAAATTAAAAAATGGTCTTGTTTCAACAGCACAATACTAGTCCTGCAGTTGTAGGAGATCTCTCAAAACCTCATCAGGAGTCCAGGCAAAAACCGAAAATGGCAGAAAATGTATATTTTCCGATAACTTTTTTACTAAAATGTCTTAAGGGATGACCTTTACCCAAAAATTAAAAACACAGTCTTGCTTCAACAGCACAATACTGGTACTGTAGTTGTAAGCGACGTCTCAAAACCTCATCCGAAGTCCGGACAAAAGCCGAAAATTGCAGAAAATACATATTTTTCTAAAACTTTTATTCTGCTTAAAATTCATTGGAGAAAAAAAACAACAATTTTTTAAAACTTTTTTCTGCTGAAATGTCTTTAGGAGGGACACTTACACAAAAAATTTTAAAAACTGTCTTGCTTCAACGGCACAATACAGTTTCCTGTAGTTGTAGGAGACGTCCCAAAAACTCATCAGGAGTCCCCACAAAACCCGAAAATGACAGAAAATTATATAATTTTTTAAAAACTTTTTTTTCGCTAAAATGTCGTTAGGAGGGGACACTTACCCAAAAATGAAAAAAACGGTCTTGCTTCTGGCTTCACGGTGGCAGAGGGGTTAGTGCGTCTGCCTCACAATACGAATGTCCTGCAGTCCTGGGTTACATCCCAGGCTCGGGATCTTTCTGTGTGGAGTTTGCATGTCCTCCCCGTGAATGCGTGGGTTCCCTCCGGGTACTCCGGCTTCCTCCCACCTCCAAAGACATGCACCTGGGGATAGGTTGATTGGCAACACTAAATTGGCCCTAGTGTGTGAATGTGAGTGTGAATGTTGTCTGTCTATCTGTGTTGGCCCTGTGATGAGGTGGTGACTTGTCCAGGGTGTACGCAGCCTTCCGCCCGATTGTAGCTGAGATAGGCGCCAGCGCCCCCCGCAACCCCAAAAGGGAATAATCGGTAGAAAATGGATGGACAGATGGTTTTGCTTCTAAAGCACAATACTGGCCGTGTAGTTGTAGGAGACGTCACAAAACTTCATCAGGTGTCCAGGAAAATCCTAAAAATGGCAGAAAATGCATATTTTTGTGTAAAAATGTTTTTTTGCTAAAATGTCTTAAGGGTACCCAAAAATTAAAAAAAAATGGTTCAGCAGCAAAATACTGGTCATGTAGTTTTAAGACACGTCTCAAAACCTCATCAGGGGTCCCCACAGAACCCGAAAATGACAGAAAACTATAATTTTTTAAAAACTTTTTTTTGCTAAAATGTCGTAAGGAGGGACACTGACCCAAAAATTTAAAAAAAGCGGTCTTGCTTCTACAGCACAATACTGGTCCTGTAGTTGTAGGAGACGTCTCAAAACCTCATCAGGAGTCCTGGCCAAACACATAAATGACAGAAAATTCATATTTTCTTTTTTCGCTAAAATGTTGTAAGGGGGCACCCTTACACAAAAATTTGAAAAATGTATTGGGTTTTTTTTAAGCTGAAATGTCGCAAGGCCTTTATACAATTTTTGTTCAGTCATGGGGTAAAAAAAAAAAAAAGAAAATAATCTGTCAAGTGTAAACTTTGAATAATTTTGAGTTAACTTTGAACAAATGTTGATTAATGGCAATTAAATATTTGAATCATTTGACAGCCCTGCTTAAAACCTATTGTATATTTAGCGCCCTTTGGGTGGCTTGGGTTGCAAACAGTTCCTTTAAGCCGTGGAATCTGCCCTCACACCCTTCTTAAAGCATTGTAAAATGTATAGGCACTCACCCCCTATGAATGATGACGCTGAAGACGAAGACATGTTTGGCACACCTTAAACTGCAAACTAAGACTTGCACTTGACTGACTTGGCTTCATAAAACTGTGCATGGGATTCTGACTCAGTGGCTGCAAGATAGGAAGCCTGCTTATTCACAATTGCACTAAGTAAATAAAAGTGAGTCACCAGTGGGGTTTTCCTTTCATCGTTGATAAACCTTTATTTGCTTTTATTACATGAAGGATCAAAAATAATTTCTTGATAAACACAATGATGTCACCTTTATGCCAGTAAAGTGAGTCTTTGGCCCACTCACTATCTGTACTCTGTTAAAGTTAAAAGTTAAAGTACCAATGACTGTCACACACACACTAGGTGTGGCAAAATTATTCTCTGCATTTGACCTATCACTCTTGATCACCCCCTGGAGGTGAGGAGAGCAGTGAGCAGCAGCAGTGGCCGCGCCCGGGAATCATTTTTGGTGATTTAAACCCCAATTCCAACCCTTGATGCTGAGTGCCAAGCAGGGAGGTAATGGCTCCCATTTTTATAGAGTTTGGTATGACTCAGCCGGGGTTTTGAACTCACAACCTTACTGTTAAATAATGGCCACATCTGCTGGATTAAAAAGGCAATGAACAGAGAGGGACAAGTGGTAAAAAGCGGATGGATGGAGGTTGCAAATATACTGTATACATATATATGTTATACACATATTGTATATATATGTATATATATACAAAACCAACACCATTAAAGTTGGCACGCTGTGTAAGTTGTAAATAAAAACAGAATACAATGGTTTACAAATCTTTTTCAACTAATATTCAATTGAATAGACTGCAAAGACAAGATATTTAATGTTCAAACCAAGAAACTTTTTTTTGTTGCAAATAATCATTAACGTAGAATTTAATGGCAGCAACACAATGCAACAAAGTTGGCACGGGGGAATTTTTACCACTGTGTTACATCACCTTTCCTTTTAACAACATTCAATAAACCTTTGGGAACTGAGGAGACACACGTTTTAATCTTTTTCAGGTGGAATTCTTTTCCTTTCTTGCTTGATGTACAGCTTAGGTTGTTCAACAGTCCGGGGTCTCTGTTGTGGTAATTTAGGTTTCATATTGCACCACACATTTTCAATGGGAGACAGGTCTGGACTACAGGCAGGCCAGTCTCATACCCGCACTCTTTCACGATGAAGCCACGCTGTTGTAACACTTGGCTTGGCATCGTCTCGCTGAAATAAGCAGGGGCGTCCATGAAAAAGATGCTGCTTGGATGGCAACATAGCAACAAATCTAAAAAAGCTTATCTCTGGAAAGGTTTTATCCCATGAACAAATATAATTGATAAAAATTAAAAAATTGCTCGCTATTATAGTTGGTGACCAATTTATGTACCCTCTCACCCAAAGTCCGCTGGGATAGGGAAATGGAAGAATATATGGTAAATTTGGTCAGAAAACTATATTGGGTAAATCCCCTGTAACATGTGAGCGTATGTTTGCAGAGCATGGGTGGAGTACAAGCATGGATTTGGCGACCTCCACTCTCCAGACGGAGAATTCTGGCTGGGCAACGATGCGCTACACTATCTCTCCTCACAAGGTATACATCATTTGTAAATGTTACGCTTTTGTTAGCCATCCTTAAGCTTCTGCTTGAATATTTTGACCACTCCTCTTGACAAAATGGGTGCAGTTCAGCAAAATGTGTTGGTTTTTCCTACGTGGACTTGTTTCTTCGGCATTGTCCACACGTTTGAGTCCGGACTTTGGGAAAGGCCATTCTAAAACCTTCATTCTAGCCTGATTTAGCCATACCTTTACCACTTTTTACATGTGTTTGGGGTCATTGTCCTGTTGGAACACCCAACTGCGGCCAAGACCCAACCTCCGGGCTGATGATTTTAGGTTGTCCTGAAGAATTTGGAGGTAACCCTCCTTTTTCATTGTCCCATTTACTCTCTGTAAGGCACCAGTTCCATTGGCAGCAAAACAGGCCCATAGCATAATACTACCACCACCATGCTTGACGGTAGGTGTGGTGTTCCTGGTATTAAAGGCCTCAACTTTTCTCCTCCTATCATATTGCTGGGTATTGTTTAGTATAGTTTAGTTTTTTAAGGATCCCCTTAGTCTACACCGCAGTGGAGACTACTCTTTCTGGGGTCCAGGCAAAAAACATCACACAATCACAAAACAAAAGATTAAAATGCAGTACAACATGATCAAATAACAAAATGGCAACAACAAAACCTTCAAATTCTTCAGGACAAGCTAAAATCATCAGCCCGGAGGTTGGGTCTTGGGCGCAGTTGGGTGTTCCAACAGGACAATGACCCCAAACACATGTCAAAAGTGGTAAAGGAATCCCTAAATCAGGCTAGAATTAAGGTTTTGGATTGGCCTTCCCAAAGTCCTGACTTAAATGTGTCAGAAAACCAACATGTTTTTCTTCTAGGAAAGTATGACCTGCGCATCAATATGGAGGACTTTGACGGTAATGCACGCTTTGCAGAGTACAAGAACTTCAAAGTGGACAGTGAGAAGGTACAGTAGTTCCCATCCTCTGTTCCGAAGTACTTTATCTTTAACCCTGACCTCCTCTCTTTTCTCATAACATGTTGGCTCTTATTTAGACTAAGGTCCGATCATTCTATACTCGCCGTGTGAGCTTAGTAGTACTGCCAATTCTGCAACAACTGGTCAGCATTTTTATGGTTTACGTGCACAGAGAGAAAAACAACCCGAAATAAAAGCAATACATTAATTTGTATTTATAAAACATTTTTGCTAAAATGTCGCAAGGGGGGACTCTTACCTTACCCTTCAACAGCACAATACTGGTCCTGTAGTTGTAGAAGAGGTCTCAAAACCTCATCAGGAGTCCCCACCAAATCAAAAAATTGCAGAAAATGTATATCTTTCGAAAAAACAATTCCACAGAAATGTTGTAATATGTAAAAAAATAAATGCTTTTGCTAAAATGTCATAAGTGGGACCTTTTCCCAACAATTTTAAAAATGGTCTTGCTTCAACAGCATAAAAATGATCCTGTAGTTGTATTAGTCATCTCAAAACCTCATCAGGAGTCCTGACAAAATCCGTAAATTGCAGAAAATGTATATTTTATGAAAAATTATTTTCACGAAAATGTTATGAGGGAACCTTACCAAAATATTTAAAAACGGTTTTGCTTCAACAGCACAATACTGGTCCTGTAGATGAAGGAGATGTCTCCACCAAAAATTTATATTTTTCAGAAAAAATGTTCGCTAAAATTTTGTAAGCCAAGATTAATATTTTTTTTAAACTTTTTTCTGTCAAAATGTCCTAAGGGGGCGACCCTTACCAAAAATTTTAAAAACGGTCTCGCTTCAACAGCAGAATTCTGGTCCTGTAGTTGTAGGAGATGTCTCAAAATCTCATCAGTAGTCCCTACAAAATCCAAACATTGCAGAAAATGGATATTTAAAAAAAAAAGGTTTTGCTAAAATTTTGTAAGAGAAAATTTATATTTTTTAAATTCTTTTTTCTGCCAAAAATTTAAAAATGTGTCTTGCTTCAACAGCACAATACGTATATTAATATGGTAATATATTTTTCGAAAACTTGTTTTTTTCAAAAATTTCGTAGGAGAAAATTTATATTTTTTTAAACTTTTTTCCGCCAAAATGTCGTAAGGGGGCGACGCTTACACAAAAAAATTAAATACTGTCTTGCTTCAACAGTACAATAATGGTCCTTAGTTGTAGGAGATGTCTCAAAACCTCATCAGGAGTCCCCACAAAATCCAAAAATTGCAAGAAATTAATATTCTTCAGAAAAAAAAATTCGCAAAAATTTTGTAGGAGAAAATCTTTTTTTTTTTTTTTTTTTTAACTTTTTTCCGCCAAAATGTCGTAAGGGGAGACCTTTACACAACATTTTTAAAAACGGCCTTGCTTCAACAGCACAACAGCACCCCTGTAGTTGTAGGAGATGTCTCAAAACCTCACCAGGAGTCCCAACGAAACCTGTAAATGGCAGAAATGTGGGGGGGTTTTTCCGCTAAAATGTCATAAGGTGTCCCAACAATTTTAAAAACGGTCTTGCTTCAACAGTACAATACAGGTCTTGTAGTTGTAGGAGATGTCTCAAAACATAATTAGGAGTCCCCACAAAACCCGAAAATGGCAGAATTAAAAAAAAAAAAAAAAAAAAAAAAAAATATATATATATATATATATATATATATATATATATATATATATACTTTTTTTTGCTAAAATGTCATAAGTGGGGACCTTTACCCAAGAATGTTAAACAAACGGTCTTGCTTTAACAGCACAATACTGGTCCTGTAGTTGTAGGAGATGTCTCCAAACCTGATCAGGAGTCTCCACAAAACCCAACCCAAAAATGATAGAAAATTTATATTTTTCGGGGTCGCGGGGGGCGCTGGCGCCTATCTCAGCTACAATCGGGTGGAAGGCGGGGTACACCCTGGACAAGTCGCCACATCATCGCAGGGCCAACACAGATAGACAGACAACATTCACACACTAGGGTCAATTTAGTGTTGTCAATCAACCTATCCCCAGGTGCATGTCTTTAGATTAGCGGTAGAAAATGGATGGGTGGATGGAATTTATATTTTTCGGGGGGAAAAAAATCGCTAAAATTTTGTATGAGAAGATTAATTCTTTTTTTTTTTTTATTTCCGCCAACAAGGCACCCTTACCCAAAACATTTTTTTATGGTCTTGCTTCAACAGCACAATACTGGTCCTGTAGTTGTAGGAGATGTCTCAAAACCTCATCAGGAGTCCCCCAAAAATCAAAAATTTGCAAAAATTTATATTTTTCAAAAACTTTTTTTTCGCAAAAGTTTTGTAAGACAAAATTAATATTTTTTACAAACTTTTTTCCGCCAAAATGTCGTAAGGGGGCGACGCTTACACAAAAAAATTAAATACTGTCTTGCTTCAACAGTACAATAATGGTCGTTAGTTGTAGGAGATGTCTCAAAACCTCATCAGGAGTCCCCACAAAATCCAAAAATTGCAGGAAATTAATATTCTTCAGAAAAAAAAAATTCGCAAAAATGTTGTAGGAGAAAATCTTTTTTTTTTTTTTTTTTAACTTTTTTCCGCCAAAATGTCGTAAGGGGAGACCTTTACGCAACATTTTTAAAAACGGTCTTGCTTCAACAGCACAACAGCACCCCTGTAGTTGTAGGAGATGTCTCAAAACCTCACCAGGAGTCCCAACGAAACCTGTAAATGGCAGAAATGTGGGGGGTTTTTTCCGCTAAAATGTCATAAGGTGTCCCAACAATTTTAAAAACGGTCTTGCTTCAACAGTACAATACTGGTCTTGTAGTTGTAAGAGATGTCTCAAAACATAATTAGGAGTCCCCACAAAACCCGAAAATGGCAGAATTAAAAAAAAAAAAAAAATATATATATATATATATATATATATATATATATATATATATACATATATATATATATATATACTTTTTTTGCTAAAATGTCATAAGTGGGGACCTTTACCCAAGAATGTTAAACAAACGGTCTTGCTTTAACAGCACAATACTGGTCCTGTAGTTGTAGGAGATGTCTCCAAACCTGATCAGGAGTCTCCACAAAACCCAACCCAAAAATGATAGAAAATTTATATTTTTCGGGGTCGCGGGGGGCGCTGGCGCCTATCTCAGCTACAATCGGGCGGAAGGCGGGGTACACCCTGGACAAGTCGCCACCTCATCGCAGGGCCAACACAGATAGACAGACAACATTCACACACTAGGGTCAATTTAGTGTTGTCAATCAACCTATCCCCAGGTGCATGTCTTTAGATTAGCGGTAGAAAATGGATGGATGGATGGAATTTATATTTTTCGGGGGGAAAAAAATCGCTAAAATTTTGTATGAGAAGATTAATTCTTATTTTTTTTTATTTCCGCCAACAAGGCACCCTTACCCAAAACATTTTTTTATGGTCTTGCTTCAACAGCACAATACTGGTCCTGTAGTTGTAGGAGATGTCTCAAAACCTCATCAGGAGTCCCAAAAAAATCAAAAATTTGCAAAAATTTATATTTTTCAAAAACTTTTTTTTCGCAAAAGTTTTGTAAGACAAAATTAATATTTTTTACAAACTTTTTTCCGCCAAAATGTCGTAGGGGAGCGACCCTCACCAAAAAAATTGGCTACAATCTGTCACTTTTCTATCTGACGCAAAGTTATAACAAATATAACTATGAGGAGGTTTATTGTACATGTATAAACAAGCTCATTGGTATGTCTAGTGCACAGGTGCCAAACTCAAGGCTCACGGGCCAGATGTGGCCCTCCACCTCATTTTATATGGCCCGCAAATGTGTCAATAAAATACCTTATATTTTCTTTCTTTACTTTCTTATTAAAGGTAATAGTTTTTTTTTCTGGTTTGACAGGGAAAAAAACTAGTGTCCAATATTGCAACAAATATTCTATCTAACTTTGTTGGTCAAAATCCAAATAAATACTTAAATATCTGTTTAACTTAGGATTCGAATCAAGTTATCCATCAAATTGTACACTATAAAAATGACTATAAATTTTACATTGAAAATTTTTTTAAAAGCATATTACTGTAAGTTGGAACAAAAACAACCAATGTTTGTTTTTTTTACAGTAAAATTCTGTCGACTGAGATGTCAGTTTTTTGGATTTTTTTACTGTAAAAGCCACAGTTGATGATTTTATGGTACCACATTTTATTATAGTAAAAAACTGGACAGCTAAGTTGCAAAAAAAAATTCAACAGCGGTACTGTATTTCTATTTATACAGCCCGCAAATAATGTGTGTCAATAAAATACCTTATTTTTTCTTTCATTGCTTTCTTATTTTCTTACTAAAGGTATTATTTAGGTTTTTTTTCAAGTTTGACAGGGAAAAAAATAGTGTCCAATATTGCAAGAAATATAATATTATCTAACTTTGTTGGTGAAAATCCAAATAAATACTTAAATATCTGCTTAACTTATGATTTCAAAGCAAGTTATCCATCAAATTTTACACTATAAAAATGACCAATAGATGTTGCTGCAAAATTTTGGGAGTTTTTTTTGTTTTACAGCATATTAAGTTGAAACAAAACGACCAATGTTTGTTTTTGTTTTTTACAGTAAAATTATGTCGACTGAGATGTTTTTTTTACTGTAAAATCCACAGTTAATGATTTTATGGTACCACATGTTATTATGGTAAAAACTGGACAGCTATGTTGCCAAAATAGAATTAAACAGCTGTACTGTAGTTCAATTTATACAGCCCGCAAATAATATGTGTCAATAAAATACCTTATATTTTCTTTCATTACTGTCATACTAAAGGTATTAGGTTGTTTTTTTCTAGTTTGACGGGGAAAAAATAGTGTCCAATATTGCAAGAAATAATATAGTATCCAACTTTGTTGGTCAAAATCCAAATAAATACTTAAATATCTGCTTAACCTATGATTTCCAAGCAAGTTATCCATCAAATTGTACACTATAAAATAGATTTTACTGTAAAATTTAGGGAGTTTTTTTTTTTTACAGCATATAAGTAAGTTGAAACCAAACAAATAATGTTTGTTTTTGTTTTTTTAGAGTAAAATTCTGTCGACTGAGATGTCAGTTTTTTGTTTTGTTTTTTACTGTAAAATCCACAGTTGATGATTTTATGGTACCACATTTTATTACAGTAAAAAAAAACAGACAGCTAAGTTGCCAAAATAAAATTAAACAGCGGTACTGTATTTCTATTTATATGTCCCGCAAATAATGTGGCAATAAAATACCTTATATTTTCTTTCTTTACTTTCTTATTTTCTTACTAAAGGTATTAGCTTGTTTGTTTTTTTCTAGTTTGACAGGGAAAAAACTAGTACCCAACATTGCACCAAATATTATATTATCTCACTTTGTTGGTCAAAATCCAAATAAATACATAAATATCTGCTAAACTTTTGATTTCCAAGCAAGCTATCCATCAAATTGTGCACTATCAAAACGAACAATAGATTTTACTGTAAAATTTTGGTGTGTTTTTTTTACAGCATATTAGGTTGAAACAAAACGACCAATGTTTGTTTTTTTTACAGTAAAATGCTGTCGACTGAGATGGGTTTTTTTTACTGTAAAATCCACAATTGATGATTTTATGGTACCACATTTTAAATTAGGGTAAAAAAAACTGTCAGCTGAGTTGCCAAAATAAAATTATTCTGTATTTCTATTTACAATAATATGTTGTTATCGTGGTAGAGGAGTTTGCGTGTCCCAATGATCCTAGGAGCTATGTTGTCCGGGGGATTTATGCCCCCTGGTAGGGTCTCCCAAGGCAAACAGGTTCTAGGTGAGGGATCAGACAAAGAGCAGCTCGAAGACCTCTATGAAGAAGATAAAACATGGACCCAGGCGGTCCGATCCTCGGCTACAGAAGCTAGCTCTTGGGACGTGGAACGTCACGTCACTGGGGGGGAAAGGGCCTGAGCTAATGCGCAAAGTTGAGAAGTTCCGGCTGGATATAGTCGGACTCACTTCGACGCACAGCAAGGGCTCTGGAACCACTTCTCTCGAGAGGGACTGGACCCTCTTACAGTCTGGCGTTGCCGACAGTGAGAGGCGACGGGCTGGGGTGGCAATTCTGGTTGCCCCCCGGCTTAAAGCCTGCACGTTGGAGTTCAACCCAGTGGACGAAAGGGTGGCCTCCCTCCGCCTTCAGGTGGGGGGACGGGTCCTGACTGTTGTTTGTGCTTAAGCACCAAACGGCAGTTCACAGTACCCACCCTTTTTGGGTACACTCGAGGGAGTACTGGAAAGTGCTCCCCCGGGTGATTCCCTTGTCCTACTGGGGGACTTCAACGCTCATGTTGGCAACGACAGTGAAACCTGGAGAGGCGTGATTGGGAAGAATGGCCGCCCGGATCTGAACCCGAGTGGTGTTTTGTTATTGGACTTTTGTGCTCGTCACAATTTGTCCATAACAAACACCATGTTCAAACATAAGGGTGTCCATATGTGCACTTGGCACCAGGACACCCTAGGCCGCAGTTCCATGATCGACTTTGTAGTTGTGTCATCGGATTTGCGGCCTTATGTTTTGGACACTCGAGTGAAGAGAGGGGCGGAGCTTTCTTCCGATCACCACCTGGTGGTGAGTTGGCTGCGATGGTGGGGGAGGATGCCGGACCGACCTGGCAGGCCCAAACGCATTGTGAGGGTCTGCTGGGAACAACTGGCAGAGTCTCCTGTCAGAGAAAGTTTCACTTCCCACCTCCGGAAGAACTTCGAACATGTCACAAGGGAGGTGCTGGACATTGAGTCCGAGTGGACCATGTTCCGCACCTCTATTGTCGAAGCGGCTGATCGGAGCTGTGGCCGCAAGGTAGTTGGTGCCTGTCGGGGCGGCAATCCTAAAACCCCTTGGTGGGTGAGGGATGCCGTCAAGCTGAAGAAGGAGTCCTATCGGGTCCTTTTGGCTCATAGGACTCCGGAGGCAGTGGACAGGTACCGACAGGCCAAGCGGTGTGCGGCTTCAGCGGTCGCTGAGGCAAAAACTCGGACATGGGAGGGGTTCGGGGAAGCCATGGAAAACGACTTCCGGACGGCTTCGAAGCGATTCTGGACCACCGTCCGCCGCCTCAGGAAGGGGAAGCAGTGCACCGTGTATGGTGCGGATAGTGTTCTGCTGACCTCAACTGCGGATGTTGTGGATAGGTGGAAGGAATACTTCGAAGACCTCCTCAATCCCACCAACACGTCTTCCTTTGAGGAATCAGTGCCTGGGGAATCTGTGGTGGACTCTCCTATTTCTGGGGCTGAGGTCGCTGAGGTAGTTAAAAAGCTCCTTGGTGGCAAGGCCCCGGGGGTGGAAGAGATCCGCCCGGAGTTCCTTAAGGCTCTGGATGCTGTGGGGCTGTCTTGGTTGACAAGACTCTGCAGCATCGTGTGGACATCGGGGGCGGTACCTCTGGATTGGCAGACCGGGGTGGTGGTTCCTCTCTTTAAGAAAGGGGACCGGAGGGTGTGTTCCAACTATCGTGGGATCACACTCCTCAGCCTTCCCGGTAAGGTTTATTCAGGTGTACTGGAGAGGAGGCTACGCCGGATAGTCGAACCTCGGATTCAGGAGGAACAGTGTGGTTTTCGTCCTGGTTGTGGAACTGTGGACCAGCTCTATACTCTCGGCAGGGTTCTTGAGGGTGCATGGGAGTTTGCCCAACCAGTCTACATGTGCTTTGTGGACTTGGAGAAGGCATTCGACCGTGTCCCTCGGGAAGTCCTGTGGGGAGTGCTCAGAGAGAATGGGGGATCGGACTGTGTTATTGTGGCGGTCCGCTCCCTGTACGATCAGTGCCAGAGCTTGGTCCGCATTGCCGGCAGTAAGTCGAACACATTTCCAGTGAGGGTTGGACTCCGCCAAGGCTGTCCTTTGTCACCGATTCTGTTCATAACTTTTATGGACAGAATTTCTAGGCGCAGTCAAGGCGTTGAGGGGTTCCGGTTTGGTGACCGCAGGATTAGGTCTCTGCTTTTTGCAGATGATGTGGTCCTGATGGCTTCATCTGACCGGGATCTTCAGCTCTCACTGGATCGGTTTGCAGCCGAGTGTGAAGCGACCGGAATAAAAATCCGCACCTCCAAGTCCGAGTCCATGGTTCTCGCCCGGAAAAGGGTGGAGTGCCATCTCCGGGTTGGGGAGGAGACCCTGCCCCAAGTGGAGGAGTTCAAGTACCTAGGAGTCTTGTTCACGAGTGGGGGAAGAGTGGATCGTGAGATCGACAGGCGGATTGGTGCGGCGTCTTCAGTAATGCGGACGTTGTACCCATCTGTTGTGGTGAAGAAGGAGCTGAGCCGGAAGGCAAAGCTCTCAATTTACCGGTCGATCTACGTTCCCATCCTCACCTATGGTCATGAGCTTTGGGTCATGACCGAAAGGATAAGATCACGGGTACAAGCGGCCGAAATGAGTTTCCTCCGCTGTGTGGCGGGGCTCTCCCTTAGAGATAGGGTGAGAAGCTCTGCCATCCGGGAGGAGCTCAAAGTAAAGCCGCTGCTCCTCCACAAATCTAAAGGAGCCAGATGAGGTGGTTCGGGCATCTGGTCAGGATGCCACCCGAACGCCTCCCTAGGGAGGTGTTTAGGGCACGTCCAACCGGTAGGAGGCCACGGGGAAGACCCAGGACACGTTGGGAAGACTATGTCTCTCGGCTGGCCTGGGAACGCCTCGGGACCCCCCGGGAAGAGCTAGACGAAGTGGCTGGGGAAAGGGAAGTCTGGGTTTCCCTGCTTAGGCTGTTGCCCCCGTGACCCGACCTCGGATAACCGGAAGAAGATGGATGGATGTTGTAAAAAATATATATATATATATATTATATATTTTACAGTAAAAGTCTGGCAACTAAGTTGCCAGTATTTTTCCTGTAAAAAAAACAGTGGTCAAATCCGCAGATTTTGTTTACTCTCTATGTCAAAAAATGTAAAATATTTAAATTCATAGGTAAATTCATTCATTATTTACTGTTACAAAATTCAGCTGTTTGGCCACAATACCCAGCAATATGTTTGGAGGAGAAAAGGTGAGGCCTTGAATCCCAGGAACAGCATTCCTACCGTCAAACATGGTGGTGGTAGTATTATGCTCTGGGGCTGTTTTGCTGCCAATGGAACTGGTGCTTTACAGAGAGTAAAATGGGACAATGAAAAAGGAGGATTACCTCCAAATTCTTCAGGACAACCTAAAATCATCAGCCCGGAGGTTGGGTCTTGGGCGCAGTTGGGTGTTCCAACAGAACAATGACCCCAAACACATGTCAAAAGTGGTATCAGAAAAACAGGCCCAGAGCATAATACTCCCACCACCATGCTTGATGGTAGGTCTGGTGTTCCTTGGATTAAAGGCCTCACATTTTCTCCTCCAAACATATTGCTGGGTATTGTGGCCAAACAGCTTGCAACCTAAACACAACTTTTGACCCCAACTGTGTATTTCAATGACTCCCCTGTCAAAGGACCAGTACCAGTTGCACTTAGGGGACTACAGTGGAAATGCCGGGGATGCCCTGGCTGACCTGCACACCAGCCAGCGTCCAGCTCCAGGCAGCGGCTTAACCAAAGTCAAATTCAGCACCTATGACCAGCAGCCGGGCGGCGACGCCAAGTGTGTCAGGCACAGCAAGTCCGGCTGGTGGTTCAGCAGGTAAAAAAAACAAATCAAGTTATCCATTTTCATCATTCCACAGTGGAAAAGACTCCCTTATACTGGACTGTCTTGTGGTCAGATGTGATTCCGGGAACCTGAACGGCCATTACTACAAAGGACCGTACCAGGCGATGACTGACGACGGGGTGGTGTGGTACACATGGCACGGCTGGTGGTACTCCATCAAATCCGTGGTCATGATGGTGCGAGCCGTGAACCTGCAAAGTCCACCGGCGACGTCCCCGAGACAGTTGGACCCAAACAGAGCAGCGGGTCGTTTTACTTATTAACTCACTTGACTGAAATGCTGCTGAGGCAGGGGTGTCAAACGTACGGCCTTGGGGCCGGATCAGGTCCAGGAACAGTTTCTATCCGGATGAGGTTGCGTAATATAAAAAATGAACTTGAAATTTTTTAATGAAAGAAACTACTGTTCTAAATGTGTCCACTAGATGTCACAATAGCGATTATTTGTATCTTCGTAGATGATGCTACATACGTACAAAATAAACTACGTGATGGTAGAACACCAGTCGAGGAAAATGATCAAACCACGTAAATAACACAGTAATTTTTATCTTTATAGACTGAAAATTAACCACAATGAGTTGTTAATTGACATCGACATTACCACATAACTTATTCAGAAAATATATCCATCCATCCAAGCATGTTTTACCGCCTGTCCCTTTTGGGGTCGCAATGGGGTGCTGGAACCTATCTCAGCTACATTTGGGCGGAAGGCAGTGTACACCCTGGACAAATTGCCCCCTCATCGTAGGGCCTACACAGATAGAAGGAAGGAGCCCACGCAGTCACGGGGAGAACATGCAAACTCCACACAGAAAGACACAGAGCCCGGGATTGAACTCAAGACCTTCGTATTGTGAGGTACATGCACTAACTCCTGTACCACCGTGCTGCCCCAGTGTAATTTTGTGGATTGAAAATTAACCCCAATGAGTTGACTCATCAACATTATCACATAACTTATTCAGAAAATATAAATAACAACAAATAAAGAATATATATATATACAGTTGTGATCAAAATTATTCAACCCCCACAAAATGTTTGTGTTTTAGCAAGTTGGACATTTATTCTGTATTTTGTTTATAGTCATATCAAATAAAGATGTGGGGGGGTCAAGTACCTTGGAGTCTTGTTCATGAGTGGGGGAAGAGTGGATCGTGAGATCGACAGGCGGGATCGGTGCGGCGTCTTCAGTAATGCGGATGCTGTATCGATCTGTTGTGGTGAAAAAGGAGCTGAGCCGGAAGGCAAAGCTCTCAATTTACCGGTCGATCTATGTCCCATCCTCACCTATGGTCATGAGCTTTGGGTTATGATCGAAAGGACAAGATCACGGGTACAAGCGGCCGAAATGAGTTTCCTCCGCCGGGTGGCGGGGCTCTCCCTTAGAGATAGGGTGAGAAGCTCTGCCAACAGGGAGGAGCTCAAAGGAAAGCCGCTGCTCCTCCACATGGAGAGGAGCCAGATGAGGTGGTTCGGGCATCTGGTCAGGAGGCCACCCAAACGCCTCCCTAGGGAAGTGTTTCGGGCACGTCCAACCGGTAGGAGGCCACGGGGAAGACCCAGGACACGTTGAGAAGACTATGTCTACAGGCTGGCCTGGGAACGCCTCGAGATTCCCCGGGAAGAGCTGGACAAAGTGGCTGGGGAGAGGAACGTCTGGGCTTCCCTGCTTAGGCTGCTGCCCCCGCGACCCGACCTCGGATAAGCGGAAGAAGATATGGTTGGATGGATGGACCCCGACTTAAACACGTCGAAAAACTTATTCGGGTGTTACGATTTAGTGGTCAATTGTGCGGAATATGTAATGTACTGTGCAATCTACTAATAACAAGTTTCAATCAATCAGTCAATCAAATTCAATCAATCAAAAACTTGGGAGTAGATTTTTCTCCATGTGGCCCCCCGATCTAGAACAAGTTTGACACCCCTGTGCTACATAGCGCTTCTGTTGTCGCTTTGGCATTACGGTATCATTGTAACGGAGCGTAGAGAATAAAAACATGACGAGAACGACGTGGTATTGTACTATATTTATCCTATTTTGTAAAAATAAAGGAACTCGCTGAGGCATTCTGGATACACTTGAGGTTTTTGAGCAACATGGCCATTGTCTCTGAATGAAGTTTTGCGGACTCCAGGCGACTTTACATGGTATTGATTATTGCCATTTGTACGGCTCTGGCCTGGATAAGACTACATTCCACAGAGTAAAGTAAGGTTGGAAGGAGCGAAACACAGAACGTCTGTAGGACCAGGTCCAAGTCCATAGTTCGGGTGTATGCAGCAAACTGCATGTGAAGTTCGTTCACTTCTTCAGGCGCGTGATTGATTGAGCTTCGCTCTTTGGGAGGAAAGAAACATACACTATATATTGCCAAAAGTATTCGGCCACCAATTTAAATGATCAGAATCAGGTGTCCTAATCACTTGGCCCGGTGACTCAGTGTGATTTCCAGCATGGAACTGTCATAGGGTGCCGCCTGTGCAACAAATCCAGTCGTGAAATGTCCTCGCTCCTAAATATTCCAAAGTCAACTGTCGGCTTTGTTACGAGAAAATGGAAGATTTTGGGAACAACAGCAACTCAGCCACCAAAGTGGCAGGCCATGTAAACTGACAGAGGGGTCAGCGGATGCTGAAGCGCATCGTGCAAATACTTTCTGCACAGTCAGTTGCTACAGAGCCCCAAACTTCATGTGACCTTCCAATTAACCCACGTACAGTACACAGAGTACCGTACGTACTGGACTTGGAATGGGTCTAAGCATGTAAGCATACATCACGAAGTCCAATGAAGTGGAGACGCCTTCTCTGGAGTGAAGATTCATGATTTTCTGATGGACGGGCCTGGGTTTGGAGGTTGCCAGGAGAACGGTACATTTGGGACTGCATTGTGCTGAGTGTGAAATTTGGTGGAGGAGGATTTATGGCGTGAGGTTGTTTGTCAGGAGTTGGGCTTGGCTCCTTAGTTTCAGTGAAAGGAACTTTGAATGCTCCAGGATACCAAAACATTTTGGACAATTTCATGCTCCCAACATTGTGGGGACGGTGTGGCGTGGTTGGGAAAGTGGCTGTGCCAGCAACCTGAGGGTTCCTGGTTCAATCCCCACCGTCTACCATGCTAGTCACGTCCTTCGTGTCCTCGAGCAAGACACTTCACACTTGCTCCTGATGGGTCCTGGTTAGCGCCTTGCATGGCAGCTCCCGCCATCAGTGTGTGAATGTGTGTGTGAATGGGTGAATAGTGTCAAAGCGCTTTGAGTTCCTTAAAAAGGTAGAAAAGCGCTATACAAGTATAACCCATTTAAAATGTACCATGACTGTGCACCAGTGCACAAAGCAAGGTCCGTAAAGACATGGATGACATAGTCTGGTGTGGATGAACTTGACTGGCCTGCACAGAGTCCTGACCTGAACCCGATAGAACAACTTTAGGATGAATTAGAAGGGAGACTTCTCGACCAACATCAGTGTGTGACCTCACCAATGCGCTTTTGGAAGAATGGTGGAAAATTCCAATGAACAAACTCCGCAACCTTGTGGACAGCCTTCCCAGAAGAGTTGAAGCTGTAATAGCTGCATAAAGGTGGACCGATGTTATATTGAACCCTACGGGTTAGGAACGGGATGGCACTTCAAGCTCATATGTTGAGTTAAGGCAGGTGACCAAATACTTTTGCCAATATAGTGTAACGTTCCATGTAAATCCACCGACATTTTGCAGTTTACCAACTCAAGCAAACCACAAACCAAGAACAGATACCACAAAGTTCGTTTGTCTTTGGAATGAATGGTAACACAAGAAATAACCGGAGACCTCAATGTGTGTACATAACAAGAAGACAAAAAGGTAAGGACGGACAAAACAAGAGGGATGTTTTATATACAGACCCTGAGGTGTGATTGTTTTTCTCCAGGAAAAAGAAGTCCGTGGTGTTGATAGTCAGACGCTCACGTGGTCTCGCGTCTTCCGCGTCTCCGCTTTCAAAACAACTCTTCCTTTCAAAAGAAGGAAGGCGTACGGAGGCCATTATCTGGGAGATAAGGGAGCAGCTGCAGCGAAGGAAGCGGAGCTCTGCGGCGAGCCGCAGGGAGAGGTGGGGGAGAGTCGGCGTGGGCTCGCCAGCAGATCGCCGTTGTGCAGCTTCCACAGCAGCTCCTCGTTCTCCATGGACAGACGCTTGTTGACCTTGGATTCTTTCTGCAGCGTCTGCTGGAGCTTGGCCTGCTCGCTGGACAGCTGCCTGAACACAAACACACAAACACAGATATTTTTCAAAATTACAAAGCTGATTTTGGCTCCACGTACTCCGCAACGTCTAAAATATGTTCTACCGACTCCCAAAAAAGAATGGGTATACCCAGGTTTTCAAAGACTTCCAGCGAAAGTTCCAGACTTCAGACCAAAAGAGGTTTTGGAACAACATATGCTGCCATCTAAGCGCCGTCTTTTTCATGGACGCCCCTGCTTATTTCAGCAAGACCATGCCAAGCCACATTCAGCACGTGTTACAACAGCGTAGCTTTGTAAAAAAAGAGTGGGGGTACTTTCCTGGCCCGCCCGCCGTCCAGACCTGTCTCCAATCGAAAATGTGTGGCGCATTATGAAGCGTAAAATACGACAGCGGAGACCCCGGACTGTTGAATGACTGAAGCTCTACATAAAACAAGAATGAGAAAAAATTCCACTTTCAAAGCTTCAACAATTAGTTTCCTCAGTTCCCAAACGTTTATTGAGTGTTGTTAAAAGAAAAGGTGATGTAACACAGTGGTGAACATGCTCTTTCCCAACTACTTTGGCACGTGTTGCAGCCATGAAATTCTAAGTAAATTATTATTTGCAAAAAAAAAATAAAGTTTATGAGTTTGAACATCAAATATCTTGTTTTTGTAGTGCATTCAATTGAATATGGGTTGAGAAAGATTTGCAAATCATATTATTCAGTTTATATTTACATCTAACAATTTCCCAACTCATATGGAAACAGGGGTTTGTAATTCCTACACATAGTCGCACATCATACACATATTTGGATTAGTTCACCCTTCATGTTATTGTATATAAATAAATATAGAGTTAAACGACATCCCTGTTGTCGGTGACATCTTCTTCCCCCTGTACAATCCGTAACACAATTAAGTAATTATTTAAATAATGTATTCATTTAAAGGCCTACTGAAATGAGATTTCTTTATTTAGACGGGGATAGCAGGTCCATTATATGTGTCATACTTGATCATTTCGCGATATTGCCATATTTTTGCTGAAAGAATTTAGCAGAGAACATCGACGATAAAGTCCGCAACTTTAGGTCACTAATAAAAAAGCCTTGCCTTTACCGGAAGTAGCAGACGATGTGCGCGTGACGTCACCGGTTGTAGGGCTCCTCACATCCTCACATTGTGTACAATCATAGCCAGCAGCAGCTAGAGTTATTCCGACCGACATTTTCCCCATTAATTTGAGCGAGGATGAAAGATTCGTGGATGAGGATATTTAGAGTGAAGGCCTTGAAAAAAAAAGTTTAAAAAAATAAGTAAATAAAAAGGCGACGGCAGTGAGAGCGATTCAGATGTTTTTAGACACATTTACTAAGATAATTCTGGGAAATCCCTTATCTGCCTATTGTGTTGCTAGTGTTTTAGTGAGTTAAATAGTACCTTAAAGTCGGAAGGGTGTGGCCACAGGTGTTTTGACGACAGAGTCTCTGAGAGAAGTCATGGCAGCTGCAGGAGGACGCTGGCTCAGCTGATCTCCGGTAAGAGGCGACTTCTTTCCAGAATTTTATCACCGAAAACTGCCAGTTGACATGTAGTCGGGATCCGTGTTCCCTTGACCACCCCTATCCATAGTAAAGCTTCACCTCCGGGAATTTTAAACAAGGAAACACTGTGTGTTTGTGTGGCTAAAGGCTAAAAGCTTTCCACCTCCATCTTTCTACTTTGACTTCTCCATTATTAATTCAACAAATTGCAAAAGATTCAGCAACAGAGATGTCCAAAATACTTTGTAAATTGCGCGATGAAAAGAGACGACTTTTAGCCGCAAGTGGTGCTGGCTAATATGACCCCTCCAACCAATAACGTCACAAACAAGCGTCATCATCCCGCAACGTTTTCAACAGGAAACTCTGCGGGAAATTTAAAATTGCAATTTAGTAAACTAAACCGGCCGTATTGGCATGTGTTGCAATGTTAAGATTTCATCATTGATGTATAAACTATCAGACTGCGTGGTCGGTAGTAGTGGGTTTAAGTAGGCCTTTAATATTATCCCATTTGACCCTCCGTGCTTTAAAAGGGGGATCTCTGATGATTCTAATCCTCATTTAAAACACTTCCTTTTGATCGAGACTTTCTTTACCAAGTCGAACCTCAGAAAAAACTTGGCTCTAAAACCACCACCATAATGACCAACATTAAAACACAGTAGCGTGGTAGGGCTGGGTATTAATCGTTGTATTTAAGTATACTAAGCATTAATGCCATTGTTACATTACACACAGTTTGAACGGTAACACTGTGTTTAAACATAGGAAAATACAAACGCCGTACTTTAGTCAAGTGATGGTTTGGCGTACCACAATATGGAGCCCGCATACCACAGTTTTAAAAAGACCCACACTCTTTTACTACGAAGCCACGCCGTTGTAACACGGACGGTATAGCTCGGTTGGTAGAGCGGCCGTGCCAGCAATTTGAGGGTTGCAGGTTCAATCCCCGCTTCCGCCATCCTAGTCACTGCCGTTGTGTCCTTGGGCAAGATACTTTACCCACCTGCTCCCAGTGCCACCCACACTGGTTTAAATGTAACTTAGATATTGGGTTTCACTATGTAAAGCGCTTTGAGTCACTAGAGAAAAAGCGCTATATAAATATAATTCACTTCACTTCACTTCACTTGGCGTTGTCTTGCTGAAATAAGCAGGGTCGTCCATGATAATGTTGCTTGGATGGCAACATTGGTTGCTCCAAAACCTGTATGTACCTCTCAGCATTAATGGTGCCTTCTCAAATGGGTAAGTTACCCATGCCTTGGGCATTAATACACTCTCATACCATCACAGATGCTGGCTTTTGAACTTTGCGCCTAGAACAATCCGGATGGTTCTTTTCCTCTTTGTTCTGGTGGACACGACGTCCACAGTTTCCAAAAACAATTTGAAATTTGGACTCGTCAGACTACAGGACACATTTACACTTTGCATCAGTCCATCTTGGATGATCTCGGGGCCCAGCGAAGCCGGCGGCGTTTCTGGGTGTTGTTGATAAATGGCTTTTGCTTTGCATAGTAGAGCTTTAACTTGCACTTACAGATGTAGCGACGAACTGTATTTAGTGACAGTGGTTTTCTGAAGCGTTCCTGAGCCCATGTGGGGATATCCTTTAGAGATTGATGTCGGTTTTTTTATACAGTGCCGTGTGAGGGATCGAAGGTTTCGGTCATTCAATGTTGGTTTCCGGCCATGCCGCTTACGTGGAGTGATTTCTACAGATTCTCTGAAGCTTTTGATGATATTATGAACCATAGATGTTGAAATCCCTAAATTTCTTGCAATTGCACTTTGAAAAACGTCGTTCTTAAACTGTTTGACAATTTGCTCACGCAGTTGTGGACAAAGGGGTGTACCTCGCCCCATCCTTTCTTGTGTAAGACTGAGCATTTTTGGGAAACTGTTTTTATACCCAATCATGGCACCCACCTGTTCCCAATTAGCCTGCACACCTGTGGGATGTTCCAAATAAGTGTTTGATGAGCATTCCTCAACTTTATCAGTATTTATTACCACCTTTCCCAACTTCTTTTTCATGTGTTGCTGGCATCAAATTCTAAAGTTAATAATTATTTGCAAAAAAAAAGGGTTTATCAGTTTGAACATCAATATGTTGTCTTTGTAGCATATTCAACTGAATATGGGTTGAAAATGATTTGCAAATCATTGTATTCCGTTTATATTTACATCGAACACAATTTCCCAACTCATATGGAAAAGGGGTTTGTATAATGATTGTGAACAATAGGCACAATTCCCCCCAAAAAGTGCAATTCCCCTTTAAGAGGCGCAATCCTCTGTACATAAGTTTAGTAGATCAGCTATTTTATTTACACGCAAACCTTGATTCCATCAGGCTCATAATGTGTGAAAGACGACCATTTAAAATTCACTAAACACACACACACAATTTCTGTACGCACTTGGAGAGAGCGGCATGTTTGTCCATCCTGGCTCTATAGTCCTCGTTCTCCTGTTGAACCTTTCTCAAACACTCCTCCATTTTCACATTTGTCTCAACCTGTGAGAGCACACAAACAATCTAAAGTTCGTGAAACAAGGCCTTTAAAAAGGATGTGGGAGCAACAACAAAATACAAAGTGAGTGATGTGAAAACCCGACTGGCGACCCACCAGTTTGTGCATCTCCATCAGCTTCTTTTCTTTCTGATGCAGCTGACTATTCTTCAACTCCAGCACCACCTTCAGGCTTTCCAGCTCTTGCTCCAGGTAAACGGTGTGGGAGTCCCTCTGCAGAAAAACACACACGCGTATATGTTCGACACGTTTTTTTTCTTGAAGGAAATACTGTGTTCTACTAGTCCCCCTGATGTTGCTGTAGGTCACCAACCAAAAACATCCAAAACTCTTCTGCAAAGAAGAGTTTTTAAAGGTTCCTAGAATGTGTGTTGCGCTTTGGCATGCCAGGGGCTGAAAAACTATATATGTATGTAGCTGAGATAGGCGCCAGCGCCCCCCGCGACCCCAAAAGGGAATAAGCGGTAGAAAATGGATGGATGGATATATATATATATATATATATATATATATATATATATATGTATATATATATATATATATATATATATATATATATATACTAGGGGTGTGGGAAAAAATCGATTCGAATACGAATCGCGATTCTCACGTTATGCGATTCAGAATATATATATATATATATATATATATATATATATATTCATCCATCCATCCATCATCTTCCGCTTATCCGAGGTCGGGTCGCGGGAGCAGCAGCCTAAGCAGGGAAGCCCAGACTTCCCTCTCTCCAGCCACTTCGTCTAGCTCTTCCCGGGGGATCCCGAGGCGTTCCCAGGCCAGCCGGGAGACATAGTCTTCCCAACGTGTCCTGGGTCTTCCCCGTGGCCTCCTACCAGCTGGACGTGCCCTAAACACCTCCCTAGGGAGGCGTTCGGGTGGCATCCTGACCAGATGCCCGAACCACCTCATCTGGCTCCTCTCGATGTGGAGGAGCAGCGGCTTTACGTCGAGCGCCTCCCGGATCGTAGAGCTTCTCACCCTATCTCTAAGGGAGAGCCCCGCCACCCGGCGGAGGAAACTCATTTCGGCCGCTTGTACCCGTGATCTTATCCTTTCGGTCATGACCCAAAGCTCATGACCATAAGTGAGGATAGGAACGTAGATCGACCGATAAATTGAGAGCTTTGCCTTCCGGCTCAGCTCCTTCTTCACCACAACGGATCGATACAACGTCCGCATTACTGAAGACGCCGCACCGATCTCCTAGATACTTGAACTCCTCCACTTGGGGCAGGGTCTCCTCCCCAACCCGGAGATGGCACTCCACCCTTTTCCGGGCGAGAACCATGGACTCGGACTTGGAGGTGCTGATTCTCATTCCGGTCGCTTCACACTCGGCTGCGAACCGATCCAATGAGAGCTGAAGATCCCGGCCAGATGAAGCCATCAGGACTACATCATCTGCAAAAAACAGAGACCTAATCCCGTGGCCACCAAACCGGATCCCCTCAACGCCTTGGCTGCGCCTAGAAATTCTGTCCATAAAAGTTATGAAGAGAATCGGTGACAAAGGACAGCCTTGGCGGAGTCCAACCCTCACTGGAAACGTGTCCGACGTACTGCCAACAATGCGGACCCATCTCTGACACTGATCATACAGGGAGCGGACTGCCACAATAAGACAGTCCGGTACCCCATACTCTCTGAGCACTCCCCACAGGACTTCCCGAGGGACACGGTCGAATGCCTTCTCCAAGTCCACAAAGCACATGTAGACTGGTTGGGAAAACTCCCATGCAACCTCAAGAACCCTGCCGAGAGTATAGAGCTGGTCCACAGTTCCACGACCAGGACGAAAACCACACTGTTCCTCCTGAATCCGAGGTTCGACTATCCGGCGGAGCCTCCTCTCCAGTACACCTGAATAAACCTTACCGGGAAGGCTGAGGAGTGTGATCCCAGGATAGTTGGAACACACCCTCCGGTCCCCCTTCTTAAAGAGAGGGACCACCACCCCGGTCTGCCAATCCAGAGGTACCGCCCCCGATGTCCACGCGATGCTGCAAAGTATTGTCAACCAAGACAGCCCCACAGCATCCAGAGCCTTAAGGAACTCCGGGCGGATCTCGTCCACCCCCGGGGCCTTTCCGCCGAGGAGCTTTTTAACTACCTCAGCGACCTCAGCCCCAGAAATAGGAGAGTCCACCACAGATTCCCCAGGCACCGCTTCCTCAAAGGAAGACGTGTTGGTGGGATTGAGGAGGTCTTCGAAGTATTCCTTCCACCTATCCACAACATCCGCAGTTGAGGTCAGCAGAACACTATCCGCACCATACACGGTGCACTGCTTCCCCTTCCTGAGGCGGCGGACGGTGGTCCAGAATCGCTTCGAAGCCGTCCGGAAGTCGTTTTCCATGGCTTCCCAGAACTCCTCCCATGTCCGAGTTTTTGCCTCCGCGACCGCTAAAGCTGCACACCGCTTGGCCCGTCGGTACCCGTCCACTGCCTCCGGAGTCCAATGAGCCAAAAGAACCCGATAGGACTCCTTCTTCAGCTTGACGGCATCCCTCACCCACCAAGGGGTTTTAGGATTGCCGCCCCGACAGGCACCAACTACCTTGCGGCCACAGCTCCGATCAGCCGCTTCGACAATAGAGGTGCGGAACATGGTCCACTCGGACTCAATGTCCAGCACCTCCCTTGTGACATGTTCGAAGTTCTTCCGGAGGTGGGAAGTGAAACTTTCTCTGACAGGAGACTCTGCCAGTTGTTCCCAGCAGACCCTCACAATGCGTTTGGGCCTGCCAGGTCGGTCCGGCATCCTCCCCCACCATCGCAGCCAACTCACCACCAGGTGGTGATCGGTAGAAAGCTCCGCCCCTCTCTTCACCCGAGTGTCCAAAACATAAGGCAGCAAATCCGATGACACAACTACAAAGTCGATCATGGAACTGCGGCCTAGGGTGTCCTGGTGCCAAGTGCACATATGGACACCCTTATGTTTGAACATCAATATGTTCAAACTCCTCGGGGAAGTGTGGGCGACGGCCCCACAGGCCCGGGCAAGCCGCTTGCGTGCTGACCGAAAGGAAGTGTCACCGAACGTTCGGCTTGGCCGGTAGGCATCCCGGCCGGGACTCCAGAAGCCAGTAAACACGCTAGCGGGTCTACCTGGTTGATCCTGCCAGTAGCATATGCTTGTCTCAAAGATTAAGCCATGCAAGTGCAAGTGCAAACGAGTTTGACAGTGAAACTGCGAATGGCTCATTAAATCAGTTATGGCCACTTCTTATTAATGACAACAGAATTTTATATGGGGCTTCACGGTGGCAGAGGGGTTAGTGCGTCTGCCTCACAATACGAAGGTCCTGAGTAGTCAGGGTCAGGGTTCAATCCCGGGCTGGGGATCTTTCTGTGTGGAGTTTGCATGTCCTCCCCGTGAATGCGTGGGTTCCCTCCAGGTACTCCGAGTTCCTCCCACTTCCAAAGACAAGCACCTGGGGATAGGTCGATTGGCAACACTAAATTGGCCCTAGTGTGTGAATGTGAGTGTGAATGTCGTCTGCCTATCTGTGTTGGCCCTGCGATGAGGTGGCGACTTGTCCAGGGTGTACACCGCCTTCCGCCCGATTGTAGCTGAGATAGGCACCAGCGCCCCCCGCAACCCCAAAGGGAATAAGCGGTAGATAATGGATGGATGGATGGATGGATGTACGTATACAAATAAATATATATTCTGTATATATATAAATATATACATATATACTGTGTGTGTGTGTGTACATATATATATACATACATATATAAATATATACATACATACATACATACACACACACACACATACACATACATACATATATACATACATATATACATAATGTACATACATAACCTACTCAGTGGCCTAGCGGTTAGAGTGTCCGCTCTGAGATCCGTAGGTTGTGAGTTCAAATCCCGGCCGAGTCATACCAAACACTATAAAATGTGACCCATTGCCTCCCTGCTTGGCACTCAGCATCAAGGGTTGGAATTGGTTAAATCACCATAAATGATTCCCGGGCACGACACCGCTGTTGCCCCCTGCTCCAAATGCAGAGGACAAATTTCACGACCCCTAGTGTGTGTGTGACAATCATTGGTACTTTAATATATACATACATATAGATACATATATATATATATACACATATATGTGAGTTTTTGTAATCAATCTTAAATATCAAGCAGCTAAAATGTGTCAAACATGGATACATGTAGAGAGAGTGTTTTGCATTTTTTTCCATCGTCACTTGTAGAAGACTTAAATGAGTGTAATTTTGATTTTTTTTATGATGACATGACGTTTTTTTTTATAATATCCACAACGTTCAGTGATCAGATTGTGTCGTGTGTGACCATGTTTGTCAAATGCTGGTTGCCTGTTTCTTTCCTGCACCAGGACTCGGTAAAGTTGTTTGTATTGTGACATATACTGAAAATCTGTGCTGTAAGTAAATAAAAGTACATAAAATGGTCACTGGCTTTAGTTCCGCCCAATGGCCACCAGATGGCATTACAACCACAGCTATCACTATCTACATGTAATGTTCTACATCATAATAAAAATGCATTATGCTTTATTTCTATATCATAACAAAAAATCATTAAGGTTGTGCTACAGGGAAGCTCTTTTGATAAGTAGAGAGTCTTCACATGGCATGACAAATAGACATGAATGAATAACCTGTTAGCCTATTCATAATACTCAAGCACAATTTTTTGTGGGCAATAATCCCAGAACGGGTGAACGGGTGAATAGTTAGCATTGCAGCAGGTGGGAACACTAATCAATAAACAACTGTCTGGTGTGTATACTCAGCATTCCTAGCAACAAGAAAGTAAACACAGAAATAACAAAAAAAATGTGAAGGAATATTGCCAAAATGTCCTCAATGCGTTGAACCTGATGGTTAGAATTGTTAGAGAAATTTTGACGAAATATGACTTTATGTGTAAAAATGTACCGTTGCTTTTCAGAGGTGGCAAATAAAACAGAAAATAGTACTTCGAATAAATGGCGCATTTTTTCCTCAAAGCACAGCTGGCAGGTGATTGGATTACCCAGCCGGGACTGATCATCCAAACACCTGCAATGCTTATTAGCAGCAGCCGAGACGAGACAAGTCAGTTGGAGTCGGAGTTTGAGCTGGAGGAGCCACACATGCGCACGAGACCATGCCGTAAGCAGAAGAGCAGCCGAAAGAATGAAACATTGATGAAAAAGAGCGCCGACCTGGCGTGTGTGCACACAAAAAAACATTGTTGCACCAGACTACCGGGCTCACGAGAGGATCTTTGTGGTCAGAAGAATCCACAGGAGGCCAACCTCCACACATACTAATACCGGTATACCGTACAACCCTAATTACAGCTAGAACAGTTATTACCAGATTCTTGTCAGTGAGTATCCGCCGCCTCCTGTCCGTCTCGGTTTTTAGCTTCTCATTCAGGGCCTCATTCTCTGCTGACAGCAGATTTACTTTGTCCTGGCCGGAGACAAAAAAAGTGGTCATTAGACACGGTAATCATCCTTAAAAACATTCATATTTTTTTCTTGTTCTATGTGTGAAACAAGTATGAAGTTGGAAAACTACCAAGGACTACCAAGTTGGTTAACTACAAACCCCGTTTCAATATGAGTTGGGAAATTGTGTTACATGTAAACATAAACGGAGTACAATGATTTGCAAATCCTTTCCAACCCATATTCAATTGAATGCACTACAAAGACAACATATTTGATGTTCAAACTCATAAACTTTATTTTTTTTTTTGCAAATAATAATTAACTTAGAATTTCATGGCTGCAACATGTGCCAAAGTAGTTGGGAAAGGGCATGTTCACCACTGTGTCACATTACCTTTGGATGGTTTGCTTCCCCTTTAGTCCGGATGACACGATGTCGAATATTTCCCCCAAAAATTTGAAATGGGGACTCGTCAGACCACAAAACACTTTTCCACTTTGCGTCAGTCTAGCTTCGATGATCTCGGGCCCAGAGAAGCCGGCGGCATTTCTGGATGTTGTTGATAAATGGCTTTCGCTTTGCATAGTAGAGCTTTAACTTGCACTTACAGATGTAGCGACCAACTGTATTTAGTGACAGTGTTTTTCTGAAGTGAGCCCATGTGGTGATATCCTTTAGAGATTTAAGTCGGTTTGTGATACAGTGCCGTCTGAGGTATCGAAGGTCACGGTCATTCAATGTTGGTTAACCGCTTACTTGGAGTGATTTCTCCAGATTCTCTGAAACTTTTGATGATGTTATGGACCGTAGATGTTGAAATCCCAAAATTTCTTGCAATTGCACTTTGAGAAACGTTGTTCTTAAACTGTTTGACTATTTGCTCACGCAGTTGTGGACAAAGGGGTGTACCTCGCCCCATCCTTGTTCGTGAATGACTGAGCATTTCACAGAAGCTGCTTTTATACGCAATCATGGCACCCACCTGTTCCCAATTAGCCTGCACACCTGTGGGATGTTCCAAATAAGTGTTTGATGAGCATTCCTCAACTTTATCGGTATTTATTGCCACCTTTCCCAACTTCTTTGTCACGTGTTGCTGGCATCAAATTCCAAAGTTAATGATTATTTGCACAAAAAAAATAAAGTTTGAGTTTGAACATCAAATATCTTGTCTTTGTAACATATTCAACTGAATACGGGTTGAAAAGGATTTGCAAATCATTGTATTCCGTTTATATTTACATCTAGCACTATTTCCCAACTCATCTAGAAACAAGGTTTGCATTTGAGAATTCATGAGTGAGAAAAACAGCCCAAAAACATCTGCTATGTTTATTTAGTCTGTATTAGATTTTTTGACATGTTTCAATGGTCGAAATCACAAAAAAGCAACCAGACAGTTGTGAACACAAATATGGATTAGTGAAAATGTCTTACAGAAAGAGTAGTTTCTGTTTTCTTTAGTGTTTTCTCCAGGTTCTCCCGGTTGGTTTTCTCAATGTCTTTGAACTCTGAAAAAAGTCACAGAAAAACCAAATTCACACCAACACACTGACCACCATGAATTGATTAACGTGGACCCCGATTCAAACAAGTTGAAAAACGTATTCGGGTGTTACTACTTAGTGGTCAATTGTAAGGAAAATGTACTGTACTGTGCAATCTACTTATAAAAGTTTCAATCAATCAATATATAATCGCATGCAAAATGGACACGGTACCCACCAAAAGTGTCAAAACAAGCGAGGCCTATTTCGTTATTTTTGTTATCAAGAACATCAAACCGTGAAAATGAAATAAAAAATAACACAAATGAAGACCAATTAAAACAATGCTACGGAAATTGCAAAAAAAAAAAAAAGATCTGCAAATAATTTTGGCCTAAACAACTCAAAAAGCAGTGGAAAAAATGTGCGGATTGACGTCCTCACCAAGACGGAACGACCTAGGGCTAAGGTAAAATATTGACTTCAATTGCCAAAATTAATTCAATGATTCATTCTCATTGACCAAAATACAGTGGTGTTATCTGTCAGAATAATTGTTATCCCAAAACTTTGTGTTGCCATGAGTTCCTGGCAAGAGGACAAAAGCTGTCTTTGATCCTACCAAGCAAAACGCTTGTAAAACTCCACTGTGTAGGATGGGAAGCGACATGAAGGTGTTCTGTTTCTTAGATATATTTTAATGCACAGAGAGATTTTGTCGTGACCTGAGATCTACAAAGTGGAGAGGAAACAGAACCGGCCCGAGCTCCAGGAACCTTTTCTTTGAACGGTTTTGTGACCTTTTCCTTGAACTGTTTGTAATCAAAGGCGATGGCTTTTTACGGCCCCCCTCCCTTAGAAACAGCTGTTGCCATGTAATCAGGGAAAGTCCAAATAAAAGAAGAGGCGTACAATCTTTCGTCAGAGCATGGTGACACTGTACAAGGGTTCAGGTGTACGCGTTTCTCCTCATTGAGCCAAATTTAATTGTGTCTCTGTTTAATCCCTTGCTTCGTGTCTTGTTTAATAGATGTCATCAGTGTTCGAACCTGACATTATCTGCAAGTAATACTAACTCGTGATACTTATTCATGACCTTACATAAACTGTATTATTACAAATGTGGTCCCAGTGTTGATCCCTGTGGTACACTACACTATATTTCCAAAAGTATTTGGCCACCTGTCTTGACTCTCAATATGAACTTGAAGTGCCATCCCATTCCTAAACCATATGGTTCAATATGATGTTGGTTCCCTTTTTGCAGCTATTACAGCTTCAACTCTTCTGGGAAGGCTGTCTACAAGGTTGAAGAGTGCGTTTTTAGGAATTTTCCACCGTTCTTCCAAAAGCACATTGGTGAGGTCACACACTGATTGATGTTGGTCGAGAAGGCCTGGGTCTCAGTCTCCATTCTAATTCATCCCAAAGGTGTTCTATCGGGTTGAGGTCAGGACTCTGTGCAGGCAAGTCAAGTTCATCCATGTCTTTACGGACCTTGCTTTGTGCACTGGTGCACAGTCATGTTGGAAGAGGAAGGGGCCCGCTACAAACTGTTCCCACAAGGTTTGGAGCATAGAAATGTCCAAAATGTTTGGTATTCTGGAGCATTCAGAGTTCCTTTCACTAGAACTAAGGGGCAAAGCCCAACTCCTGAAAAACCCCGCACCATAATTCCTCTTCCTCCAAATTTCACACTCGGTACAATGCAGTCAGAAATGTACAGTTCTCCTGGCAACCTCCAAACCAAGACTTGTCCATCAGATTGCCAGATAGAAAAGCGTGATTCATCACTCCAGAGACGGCGTCTCCACTGCTCTGGAGTCCAGTGGCAACGTGCTCTACACAACTGCATCCCACGCTTTGCATTGGACTTGGTGATGTATGGCTTAGATGCAGCTGCTCAGCCATAGAAACCCATTCCATGAAGCTCTCTGCTTGCTTTACGTCGGCTAATTGGAAGGTCACATGAAGTTTGGAGCTCTGTAGCAGCATTCACTGACCCATCTCTGTCAGTTTACATGGCCTACCACTTGGTGGCTGAGTTGCTGTTGTTCCCAAAATCTTCCATTTTCTTATAATAAAGCCGACAGTTGATTTTGGAGTATTTAGGAGCGAGGAAATTTCACGACTGGATTTGGTGCACAGCTGGCATCCATGCCAAAGAAAAACATTTTCAGTACAAAGTAACAATAAATAATCGGCCACACTGGTCCAAGACTTTTGGAGGACGGTGAAACAGAGACTTGAGTGTGCGTGTGCGTGCGTGTGTGTGTGTGTGTGTGTGTGTGTGTGTTGAATAATTTTGCATGGGAGAACACACCTTGCACGGAGGTCTCATGCTGTTGTTTGATCGACTCTATTGTTTGACTATGTCTTGTTTCCTGGGTCTTCCTCTCAGCTTCATGTCTGGTCCTCAGCTCTTCCACCTAAAAGGTGGAGACAAAGTTGATGTGAGTTGTGCATGTGTGTGTGTGTGTGTGTGTGTGTGTGTGTGTGTGTGTGTGTGTGGTGTGTGTGTGTGTGTGTGTGTGTGTGTGTGTGTGTGTGTGTGTTCTTGTATTTCTCCCCTTCTTGAGACATCAACGAGGAAAAGTAGCTTCCATATGAGGAGGTGTGAACAAGTTAGGACATAAAAAATGGCCCCAATACGGAAAACCATTGCATCTAATAGAGAATGTCTCATTTGCACACCTGGTGGTGAAATCTATCAAATTTAGGGTGGACCCCAAAAACATTGACTGTCAACATATGAAATAACAAGTGTGTAAAAAATATGAAGTGCTCCCCCTCTGTTCAACATATGTAATAACAAATGCGTGTAAGAAATTAAAATGCAGCCCCTATGGCCAAAACTAATTTTAATAAATATGAATAAAGAGACATGCTGTAATAACTTGAAGTAAATAAGGAATAATAAAAACCAATTACAAACTAAAAATAAAAAAAAATGTATATAAAATTAATAATAAAATAATATGTAATAATAATTGGGAACATTGCTACTTACTTCCATACATTGTCAATGAGCAGTTTAAAAGTTATGGTTTTGAGATGAAAACCGAGGTGAGAATTTGGCTGAAGGGCTTGATTGAGTTCTAACCTGTTGCTCCATCAACATGCGGTATTTGTCGGCCTCCTCCTGGTACGTTTTATGGACCTTGTCCCACTCCGTTTGGTAAAAACTCCTCAATCTGACACACAACAAACAGGACAGAATTAGAACCAAATCTTGCATTTTAAGCTTTCTGTCGGTGGAAGTGGACGCTGGCACCACACCTGTCCTCCAGTTGCACCAGTTCTTCCTTGTGACTCTGGTCGAGCTCCTTCAAGGCCTCCTCCAAATTGACGCGCACCTCTTCCTTCTCCTTGTGCAAACGCTCACAGCACTGAGACGATGCCACTGCACAGAAACAAAGTATGCGTTAGTGGTATGTACTAAGTAACACAGATACATGTCTCATTCCTCAAAGAGGCTTACAGTATTTTATCATAGAGCAGACCAGCACTAATGAGCTCAGTCAATCTTAGCCGTCATTTGAGGGATCGAGATAAAAGATGCAAGACACATTAATCAACGTATATTACGGATAGTCTAGCAGGCTTTTATTGCCGTACAAGATAGAGTGGAAATGCATGGTTGTCTACAACCACGATTTTGTTTCATCTGACCACAGAACTTTCCTCCAGAAGGTCCATGTGATGTTAGGTGAAACCAAAAATTGAGCTGTTTGGCTACAATACCCAGCAATATGTTTGGAGGAGAAAATGTGAGGCATTTAATCTCAGGAACACCTTCCCTACCGTCACGCATGGTGGTGGTAGTATTATGCTCTGGGCCTGTTTTGCTGCCAATGGAATCGGTGCTTAACAGAGAGTAAATGGGACAATGAAAAAGGAGGATTACCTCCAAATTCTTCAGGACAACCTAAAATCATCAGCTCGTAGGTTGGGTCTTGGGCGCAGTTGGGTGTTCCAACAGGACAATGACCCCAAACACACGTCAAAAGTGGTAAAGCAAACCTGAGCAATTGGTGATTTAACCCCCAATTCCAACCCTTGATGATGAGTGCCGAGCACGGAGGTAATGGCTCCCATTTTTATAGTCTTTGGTATGACCTCACAGCCTACCGATCCCAGGGCGGACACTTTAACCACTAGGCCACTGAGTCTTAATAGCTGTTAGTTCTTAGATAACTCAGAATTAATCACAATAATCGCAGATAAATAGAATTTTTCGTCAATGATAAGTTTACCCCAGACCAGGCTTGGGCAATTATTTTGACTTATTATTTAGATAAAAAACTGTGTCTGTATCTGATTTTTAGGAACACTAATACAAAACCTCACAATAATGTCTGATTGAATGTTAAAAAGGTTATGACAGACCACCTTAAAAATGTAATGTAATTTTACATTTTTCTATGAAGGATAAAACACTGAAAATTTACAAAATAAGAACGTCACACCCCCTTTCGATCGACACATTTTACAATCAAGTGAAACTCAACAAAAATGCAACAAACAGTGAAATATGAACACGAACATAACATAACATAAACCCACCTACAATCTGATATATCTGATACATCAATAAGCTTTAGAACTTTGTTGTGAAAAGCTCCTTCTGCGTCTGTGGAAACGCTCCCGCCCACACTGCTTGGTGCCTCGTCTGAGCTGCTCTGACTTACATTACCATAGTAACTAATTAGATGACCATAGTAACTAATTAGATTATCATAGTAACTAATGAGGTGACCATAGTAACTAGTATAACTGTTACGGCGCACGCGCAGTCTGCATCTACCTCCTCTGCAGGAACACCCGGTGGATCCGCTGACAGCGTGTTCGGACACTCCCCTGCTCGCGCTGGGAGCAGCACGCCCACGCAGCTACAAGCCTGCAGATGATCAGGCAATGTGGACACCTGTGACTGATGAGGGCGAGCTGAATAAAGGACCAGTGGACCCAAGGATCGGCGCAGGAACTTAGTTCTCTAATGGTGTACCCAGTGTTTTCCTTCCGTTGCCCTGGATCTTGACTGCCTCCCTCGTTCCTCGACTCCTCTCTCGCCCCTGATCACCTGCCTGCTCCTAGACTTCCTCGTATCTCGTTCAGCACTTTGGTAACACACACTTCAGTTAAATTCTACACATAGTCTTACACCATACACACTCTTGAGTTTTGTCACACTTCATTTCCCTAATTTAGTAGTTAGTATTGTTTATTATTCTTATTATATATATTGACTATACATACAATAAACTATTGAACATTACCAACCTCTGGTGTCTGTTTGCCGTCACCTCCCCTTAGTCAACACATAACAATATCATCCATAAGCGCAGATTCCAACCATTGAAATACTTTGTATAGTTCAAGACTTACGGTCGTTAGAAAACATCACTGCACATCATAATGGCAGCTACACTTTCCATCTTAAAGATCTAAAAAAAATATTTGGGAATGTCCGGCCGGCCAGATTGAAAAGCTCAACAGGCCGTATGTGGCCCCTGGGCCTTAATTTGCCTAGCTCTGCTCCAGAAGGTTTTATCTTTGTCCATGTCAGATGAAACAAGCAACATTGAGCTGTTTGGCCACAATACCCAGCAATATGTTTGGAAGAGAAAAGTTGATACACATGCACTAACCCCTGTTCCAAATGCACGAAAGGCTAGCGTGGGGGCTAGCATACAAAGAGAAATCAAAACTAACCGTCATTACCTGTTGTGTGTAGCAAACTAGACAGGCTGTGGTGAGCAACGTGAACACATAGCACTCTGATTAGTGCCTTGCAGCAGGTGAGCATCCCAGACACTAATCGGAGGCCGATGCAACCATGGTAAATGAACACAAACCCAGGGGTGCACAAAACAGGAACTGAGGGAGTCCAAAACCAAACAGAACATGATAATTGAATGTGTCTCTGGCAGCACATGGCAGTACATGGAGTAATTTAAGAATGCTGCTCAAACACAAGAGGTATATTACTCTGTTCTTTTATCAAACTAATAAGCATTTTCTTACATTAGAGCATGTTATTTCTGTCTCCAAATAGTTCTGTGTTTACAAAATACGCCCTGTTTATCATGAATGGAGGAACAATCATCCATCCATCCATCTTCTTCCCCAGCCACTTGGTCCAGCTCCTCTCGGGGGATCCCGAGGCGTTCCCAGGTCCAGCCGACAGACATAGTCTTCTCAATGTGTCCTGGGTCTTCCCTTTGGCCACCTACCGGTCAGACGTTCCCGAAACACCTCCCTACGGAGGCGTTCGGGTGGCATCCTGACCAGATCCCCTAACCACCACATCTGGCTCCTCTCGATGTGGAGGAGCAGCGGCTTTACTTTGAGCTCCCCCGAGATGGCAGAGCTTCTTACCCTATCTCTAAGGTACCCATGATCTTGTCCTTTCGGTCACAACACAAAGCTCATGACCATAGGTGAGGATGGGAATGTAGATCGACCGGTAAATTGAGAGCTTAGCCTTCCAGCTCAGCTCCTTCTTCACCACAACGGATCGTTACTGTCAGGCTTGCCACTGACAGTTTGTTTGTGTTTTCGTTTCTCCTCTGTGTGTTTAGTATTTCCTGTCCTTAGTTCCTGTCTAGTGCTCTTATTTTGTCAGCTTCCTGTCTTGTTCCCTGAGTGGTGTGTTCCTCCTCAGTTGCGGATGATTGGCACCTGGCCACACCTGTTGCCAATCAGCCCGCTCCTATTTGTACCAGCTTTGTCTTGTGTCATTTGCGGGATCATTGTAGTGTTGTTGCCACATGTCGCTTTTTTCGTTGCTATCGTGTCATGTCGTTCTGTTACAGCTACTACCTGTCGTGCTACATTTTGTCCTGGCCGTCGTAGCGGTAAGCTGTTTCTGTTAGCAATTAGCTGTTTCCAGTTTTTCCTGTTTGCTACCCGCTAGCTTCCACGCTAGGCCCTTTTTTGTTTCTTGCTAGCTTCTATGCTAAAGACCCTTAGTTTTTTATCCGCCTCGTGCGCGCTTTGTGTTAGTACCCTTTTGTTTGATTTTGTCTTAGTATCTTTATTAAATCATGTTTGCTCACTCCATGCCTGCCTCCATCTCTGCATCTTGGGGTTCGACACCAAATATCCCTGACAGAATTATCCAGCCAAATACGAACCCCGCAGAGTTGTCCATGGCGGAGAGGCTTAATTTAGCGCTCGAATTAATTACGGCGCCATCATCTTCAGTTGGTCTGCAACAGACGGCGCTACCATTCGGTGGGCTGGTAGGTGCCACCGTCATCTCCGGTGGGCCGGCAGACGCCACCATCACCTCTGGTGGGTCTGCAACGTACGGCGCCATCATCTCCTGTGGGTCTGCAACCT
This sequence comes from Nerophis ophidion, assembly GCF_033978795.1. Classification (NCBI taxonomy): domain Eukaryota; kingdom Metazoa; phylum Chordata; class Actinopteri; order Syngnathiformes; family Syngnathidae; genus Nerophis; species Nerophis ophidion. Next base: position 54,052,227 of record NC_084611.1, on the reverse strand, counting down.
ATGGCGCCACCATGCACTCCGATGGGCCAGCAGACTCCACCACGCACTCCGGTGGGCCAGCAGTAGGGGGCGCCACCACCACGCACTCCGGTGGGCCAGAAGCAGGGGGCGCCACCACCACGCACTCCGGTGGGCCAGCAGCAGGGGGCGCCACCACCATCCTCTCCGGTGGGCCAGCAGCAGGGGGCGCCACCACCATCCTGTCCGGTGGGCCAGCAGCAGGGGGCGCCACCACCATCCTGTCCGGTGAGCAAGCAGAGGGCACCAACATACACCTGTCGGCCACAAAGGTGGTCGTTTCATGGGTGACCGCCTCACAAATTGCAGCGGCGTTCCATTCGCCGTTGCCACTTGACTCTTCCCCGCTGGGTGCGGGGACACTTGGCCTGGCGGCCCACCACCTTGTCCTCCCTCCACCCTCCCTTGACTTTGGACTGTTTTTCTTTTAGGGGTGGTTCGTACAACGTCTGGTATCCGTTATGGGAGGGAGGGCTACTTTTGTTTACGTTTTCGTTTCTCCTCTGTGTTTTTAGTATTTCCTGTCCTTAGTTCCTTTCTAGTGCTCTTATTTTGTCAGCTTCCTGTCTTGTTCCCTGAGTGGTATGTTCCTCCTCAGCTGCGGCTGATTGGCACCTAGCCACACCCGTTACCAATCAGCCCGCTCCTATTTGTACCAGCTTTGTCTTGTGTCAGTTGCGGGATCATTGTATTGTCGTTACCACATGTCGCTTTTGTCGGGGCTATCGTGTCATGTCGTTTTGTTACAGCTACTACCTGTCGTGCTACATTTTGTCCTGGTCGTCGTAGGGTAAGCCGTTTCTGTTAGCAATTAGCTGTTTCCAGTTTTTCCTGTTTGCTACCCGCTAGCTTCCACGCTAGGCTCTTTTTTGTTTCTTTGATTGATTGATTGATTGATACTTTTATTAGTAGATTGCACAGTACAGTACATATTCTGTACAATTGACCACTTGCTAGCTTCTATGCTAAAGACCCTTAGTTTGTTATCCGCCTCGTGCGCGCTTTGTGTTGGTACCCTTTTATTTGATTTTGTCTTAGTATTTTTATTAAATCATGTTTGCTCACTCGATGCCTGCCTCCATCTCTGCATCTTGGGGTTTGACACCAAATAACCCTGACAGTTACAGGGTCCGCATTACTGAAGACGCCACACCGATCCGCCTGTCCACCTCACGATCCGCTCTTCCCTCACTCGTGAACAAGACTTCTAGGTACTTGAACTCCTCCACTTGGGGCAAGATCTCCTCCCCAACCCGGAGATGGCACTCCACCCTTTTCCGGGCGAGAACCATGGATTCGGACTTGGAGATGCTGATTTTCATTCCAGTCGCTTCAAAGTCGGCTGCAAACCCATCCAGTGAGACCAGAAGATCCTGGCCAGATGAAGCCATCAGGACCACATCATCTGCAAAAAGCAAAGACCTACTCCCGCGACCACCAAACCGGATACCCTCAACGCCCTGACTGCACCTAAAAATTCTGTCCATAAAAGTTAGGAACAGAATCGGTGACAAAAGGCAGCCTTGGCGGAGTCCAGCCCTCACTGGAAATGGGACCAATCTCTGACACTGATCATACAGGGAGCGGACCGCCACAATAAGACAGTCCGATACTCCATACTCCCTGAGCAATCCCCACAGGACTTCCCAGGGGACACGGTCGAATGCATTCTCCAAGTCCACAAAGCACATGTAGACTTGTTGGGCAAACGCCAATGCACCCTCAAGGACCCTGCCGAGAGTATAGAGCTGGTCCACAGTTCCGCGACCAGGACAAAAACCACACTGTTCCTTCTGAATCCGAGGTTCGACTATCCGGCGTAGCCTCCTCTCCAGTACACCTGAATAGACCTTACCGGAAAGGCTGAGGAGTGTGATCCCACGATAGTTGGAACACACCCTCCGGTTCCCCTTCTTAAAGAGAGGAACAACCACCCCGGTCTGCCAATCCAGAGGCACCGCCCCCGATGTCCACGCGATGTTGCAGAGTTTTGTCAACCAAAACAACAATCACATAATTTCAATTATAACTTATTATTACACACACTGTGCACATGGACGTGTGCGCCTCAAAATACTAAACTAAAGAGGAGTGAAAGTACGACGCTCACATGGATGTGTCCGGGTATGACAAATGACAGATACAACTGTAAGAAACAACAGGTTTGATCTGTGAGCACACCACATTCCAGTTCAATGACTTCCATGGCGAACGGGTATTCCAGCCCTACAACGATATTTGTCGTCATTCATGAAGTAGAACTCATTCCTTTCGTGACTACTCGAACTTTCATAAGCACATAAGTGGCTACCTCATTTTACCTGTTTGAACTGATAATTATGACTGACTTACAGATTTCGCACACGCACAGGCTATGCAACAGCATGTACAGTCCTGGTCAAAAGTTAACATACACTTGTGAAGAACATAATGTCATAACTGTTTTGAGTTTCTAATCATTTCTACAATTTTTTTGTGTTTCATCTGACAAAGATAAGACCTTCTGGAGGAAAGTTCTGTGGTCAGATGAAACAAAAACTGAGCTGTTTGGCCACAATACCCAGCTATATGTTTGGAAGAGAAAAGTTGACGCCTTTAATCCCAGGAACACAATGCCTACCGCCAAGCGTGGTGGTGGTAGTGTAATGCTCTGGGCCTGCACTAAGGCGTTTTTGGTAGCCATCCACAAGCTTCTGGTTGAAGCTTTTAAGTCCCATCTTAAAACTAATTTGTGTACTCAAGACCCCCCTTTTACACCAGTTGATCTCCCGTTTCTTTTCTGCTCTGCCCCCCTCTCCTTCGTGGAGGGCGAGGGGGCACAGGTTCGGTGGCCACGGATGATGCGTTGGCTTCAAAGTCGGGACCCGGGGTGGACCGCTCGTCTGTGCATCGGTTGGGGATGTCTCTGCACTGCTGACCCGTTTCCACTCGGGATTGTCTGCTGCTGGCCCCACTATGGACTGGACTCTCACTATCATGTTAGATCCACTATGGACTGGACTCTCACTATTATGTTAGATTCACTATGGACTGGACGCTCACACTATTATACTAGAGCCACTCTGGACTGGAGTCTCGCACTATTGTTGGATCCACTGTGAACTGGACTCTCACTATTATGTTAGATCCACTATGGACTGGACTCTCATTATTATGTTAGATCCACTATGGACTGGACTCTCACACTATTATGTTAGATCCACTATGGACTGGACTCTCACACTATTATGTTAGTTCCACTATGGCTGGACTCTCACACTATTAACTAGATCCACTACGGACTGGACTTTCACACTAATATGTTAGATCCACTATGGACTGGACTCTCATTATTATGTTAGATCCACTATGGACTGGACTCTCAGACTATTGTTAGATCCACTGCTGACTACTGCTGACCTGTCTCCGCTCAGGATGGTCTCCTGCTGGCCCCACTATGGACTGGAGTCTCACTATTATGTTAGATCCACTATAGACTGGACTCTCACTATTATGTTAGATCCACTATGGACTGGACTCTCACACTATTAACTAGATCGACTATGGACTGGACTCTCAGACTACTATGTTAGTTCCACTATGGACTGGACTCTCACACTATTAACTAGATCCACCACGTACTGGACTCTCATACTATTATGTTAGATCCACTATGGACTTATGCACTGGACTCTCATTATTATGTTAGATCCATATTGGACTGGACTCTCACACTATTAACTAGATCCACTATGGACTGGACTCTCACACTATTATGTTGGATCCACTATGGCCTGGACTCTCACAATATTATGCTAGATCCACTCAACGTCCATTGCACTGGTCACCCGGTCGACCACACCGGCGGTCCCCTCCAAGGTTTCTCATTGTCACATTGGGTTGAGTTTTTCCATGCCCTGATGTGGGATCTGAGCCGAGGATGTCTTTGTGGCTTGTGCAGCCCTTAGAGACACTTGTGATTTAGGGCTATAAACTCTAAGTAAACATTGATTGATTGATTGATTTGGGGTAATTTCACAAATATTCCGCCAGAAAAGGCCAAAGTAAAATAAACCACGTAGAAGGAAAGAAGCGGCAAATATTCAAAACAGTCATGACACGACACGTTGACGAAACTGTAACAAGTCACAGGAAAACTATTAAAGCGCAGAATGGAATAGGACAGGTTGTTCCTGTTAAAACAGACATAAGCTTTCAAGGTTTTACTGACAGTTTAGTCACCATGTGTGTGTGTGTGTGTGTGTGTGTGTGTGTGTGTGTGTGTGTGTCTGTGTGTGTGTGTGTGTGTTCTTGTATTTCTACCCTTATTGAGACATCAACAGGGAAAAGTACTGTCCATATGAGGACCAGTGAACAAGTTAGGACCGAACTCATGGTCCCTATACGGAAAAACCATTGCATCTAATAGAGAATGTCTCATTTGCACACCTGGTGGTGAAATCTATCAAAATGAAGGTGGTTTTAAAAATGAGGGAGATTTCAATTTGACTGTGTGTCGGTTTTAAAAGTGCTCCCCCTCTGGTCAACATATGAAATAATAAGTGTGTGTAAGAATGAGAAGTGGGGCTTCACGGTGGCAGAGGGGTTAGTGCGTCTGCCTCACAATACGAAGGTCCTGCAGTCCTGGGTTCAAATCCAGGCTCGGGATCTTTCTGTGTGGACTTTGCATGTCCTCCCCGTGAATGCGTGGGGTTCCCCCCGGGTACTCCGGCTTCCTCCCACCTCCAAAGACATGCACCTGGGGATAGGTTGATTGGCAACACTAAATTGGCCCTAGTGTGTGAATGTGAGTGTGAATGTTGTCTGTCTATCTGTGTTGGCCCTGCGATGAGGTTGCGACTTGTCCAGGGTGTACACCGCCTTCCACCCGATTGTAGCTGAGATAGGCGCCAGCGCCCCCCGCGACCCCAAAAGGAAAAAAGCGGTAGAAAATGGATGGATGGAAGAATGAGAAGTGCTCTCCGTCTGGTCAACATACAGTAGGTAATAACAAGTGTGTGTAAGAAATTGAAATGCAGACTCTTTGGTCAAAATTAATTAAAAAAATACAAATGAATATGTATATAGAGACATACTGAAATAACTTGAAGTAAATAATGAAGAATAAAAACCAATTAAAAACGAAAACAAATTTACTAAAAGCTTACCTTTTTCTCAGACTGTGTTGATTTTTTTCTTATAACATTTTGAACAATTTCCCATATTCTTTCTGTTTCTGTAATATTTAAATATTTTCTCGTAAATTTACAACATTTTATTATGTAAAATTATTACTTTTTAATGCAAAATTGTGTAATTTGTCATAAAAAAATTCTAAATTTAGCACAATGTTGCCAATTTTTGGGGAGATTGTTCTTGTAAAACAGTGACATTTTTGGAGTAAAATTATGACTATTGTCATCAAGGAAAATTCAGATTATTATAACATTTTAAAGTTTTCTTATAAAATTGTGACTTTTGTCGAGTAAAATTACGACTCTTTTCATAAAATTGCCAAAATGTTTCAGCTTTTCTTGTAAAATTGCAACAATATTGAGTTAAATTCAATTTTCTCTTAAAACTATCATATTTTACAATGTAAAATTCTCACTTTTTAATGCAAAATGGTGACATTTGCCATTAAACATTCTGACTTTTATCACAATGTTGCCAATTTTTTTGTTGTTCCTGTTGGAGTAAAATTAATACTTTTGTCATCAATTTGCCAAGTAAAATTCTGATCATTATTATACAATTGTAAACTTTTCTTATAAAATTGTGACTTTTGTCGTGTAAAATGATGACTCTTTTCACAAAATTGCCAAAATGTTTCAGCTTTTCTTGCAAAATTGCAACTGTTATTGAATAAAATTTTGCGATGAGGTGTCGACTTGTCCAGGGTGTACCCCGCCTCCCGCCCGATTGTAGTTGAGATAGGCTCACGCGCTCTCCGCGGCCCCAAAGGGAATAATCGGTAAAAAATGGATGGATGGATAGATTGAGTAAAATAAAATTTTCTCATAAAATTATCCCATTTTATTATGTAAAATTCTGACTTTTTAATGCAAAATGGTGACATTTGTCATATAAGAATCTGACTTTTATCACAATGTTGCCAAATTTTTTGTTCTCGTAAAACGGTGACATTTTTGGAGTAAAATTATCACTTTTGTCATCATTTTGCCATGTACAATTCAGATCATTACTATAACATTTTAAAGTTTTCTTATAGAATTGTGACTTTTGTCGATTAAAATTAGGACTCTTTTCATAAAATTACCAAAATGTTTCAGCTTTTCTTGTAAAATTGCAACTGTTATTAAGTAAAATTACATTTTCTCGTAAAATTCTCACATTTTATTATGTAAAATTATTACTTTTAATCCAAAATGGTGAAATTTGTCACAAAAGAATCTGACTTTTATCGCAATGTTGCCAAATTTTTTGTTCTCGTAAAGCGGTGACATTTTTGGAGTAAAATGATCACTTTTGTCATCATTTTGCCATGTACAATTCAGATCCTTACTATAACATTTTAAAGTTTTCTTATAGAATTGTGACTTTTGTTGATTAAAATTAAGACTCTTTTCTTAAAATTGCCAAAATGTTTCAGCTTTTCTTGTAAAATTGCAACTGTTATTAAGTAAAATTTAATTTTCTCGTAAAATTATCACATTTTATTATGTAAAATTATTACTTTTTAATGCAAAATGGTGACATTTGTCATAAAAAAATATGACATTTATCACAATATTGCAGATTTTTTGGTTGTTCTTGTAAAACGGTGACATTTTTGGAGTAAAATTATGACTTTTGTCATCATTTAGCCAAGTAAAGTTCTGATCATTATTACAACATTTTAGTTTTCTTATAAAATTGTGACTTTTGTCGAGTAAAATTACGACTCTTTCCTTAAAACTGCCAAAATGTTTTAGCTTTTCTTGTAAAACTGCAACTGTTATTGAGTAAAATAAAATTTTCTCGTAAAAAGATCACATTTTATTATGTAAAATTATTACTTTTTAATGCAAAATGGTGACATTTGACATAAAAAATCAGACTTTTATCACAATGTGTTGCCATTTTTTGGGATGTTCTTGTAAAACGGTAACATTTTTTAAATGCAATTATGACTTTTTCTCATAATTTTGCCGAGTAAAAGTCTGATTATTGTTATAATATTTTAAAGTTTTCTTCTAAAATTGTGACTTTTGTCGAGTAAAATTATGACTCTTTTCACAAATTTGCCAAAATGTTTCAGAATTTTTTGTAAAATTGCAACTGTTATTGAGTAAAATTTTATTTTCTCTTATAATTAACACACTTTATTATGTCAAATTATTACTTTTTAATGCAAAATGGTGACATTTGTCATAAAAATAATCAGACTTTTATCACAATATGGCCAATTTTTTGGGTTGTTCTTGTAAAACGGTGAGATTTTTGGAGTAGAATTATGACTTTTGTTATCATTTTGCCTAGTAAAATTCTGATCATTATTTGAACATTTTACAGTTTTCTTTTAAAATTGTGACTCTTGTCGAGTAAAATTAGGACTCTTTTCATAAAATTGCCAAACATTTTTAGCTTTTCTTGTAAAATTGCAACTGTTATTGAGTAAAATTCAATTTTCTCGTAAAAATATCACATTTTATGATGTAAAATTATTACTTTTTAATGCAAAATGGTGACACTTGTCATAAAAAATTCTGACTTCTATAGCAATGTTGCAATTTTTTTGTTGTTCTTGTAAAACGGTGAACTTTTGGAGTAAAATTATGACTTGTCATCATTTTGCCAAGTAAAATTCTGATTATTATGATAAAATTTTTAAGTTTTCTTATAAAATTGTGACTTTTTTCGAGTAAAATTATGACACTTTTCATAAAATCGCCAAAATGTTTCAGCTTTTCTTGTTAAAATTGCAACTGTTGAGTAAAATTCCAACTTTTATCATAATATTGCACAAATGTCTCGTTTTTCTCGTAAAATTTTGACTTGCGTTGAGTAAAATTACGACTTTGATTTTTAGTTTTTCTTGTGAAATTGTGACCTTTTTCTGGTGAAATTCCGACTAATTTTTCACAACAAGCTTTTTTCATATTTACATAGTATGTACATATTATTAATGTTGTAATTATAAATCTTTATATATCTATAAAGGGTGGTCCTAAAGAGGTAGGCATTTTTCAGAAGGTCTGAAGAAGGTATGAAATACAAGAAAGTGTGTGTGTGTGTGTGTGTGAGTGTGTGTGTGTGTGTGTGTGTGTGTGTGTGTGTGCGTGTGTCTATACGGTGCAAACATTCCTCAGTGCGGTGTGTAAAAGATGAGCCAAAGGTCAAACACGCAGTAAAAGAAAGATTATTGTCAGTGGATGCAGAGAAAGTGAGAAATGACACAGGTGTTCTTTAGGAGTAAATAATAGGTTAAGTGTTTGCTTTGCTCATTTATGTGTGTACTATTGCATGTGCTAACTGGCACACATTGATAATAATAAAATGCACATATACATACATACAGTACACTGGTGTCTTTGTACATTTTGCAGTATTAGTGTAGCCTTCACACATTCTTTCTAGTACATACAATTCCTGTTTACAGTCGGCCCTCACCTTACTTTTTTTACTATCATAATTTTGTATTTTTTATTTTATTGTTTACATTCTGTTTTTTGTGTAAAGCAAATTTTAAGTACATCAGTCCTAAATTAAGTCTTAAAGGCGTCATGTTATGCTGTTAAATCAACATTTAATACACTTCTTTATGGTCTACATCAGGGGCGCTCACGCTTTTTCTGCAGGTGAGCTACTTTTCAATTGACCAAGTCGAGGAGATCTACCTCATTCCTATTTATAATTTATATTGATTTATTTATGAAAGAGACATTTTTGTTAACAAGTTAATGGTGTTTAATGATAATACAAGCATGTTTAACACACATAGATTCCTTTCTTTCATGAAGACAAGAATATAAGTTGGTGTATTTGATTCTGATGACTTGCATTGATTGGAATTAGACAGTGGTGCTGATAACGTCCTCATTTTCAAATGGAGGAAAAAGAAAGTCTTCCTTTCTGTCCAATACCACATGAAAGTGGTTGGATTTGGCATCTCATTTGTCCAACTTGCATACTCGTTTTTAAACACTTTGTTATGAGAGTAGCATATGTGTGTGGCCCTTTAATGTCTGGCAGCAGGTGAGTGACGTCAGTGAGTGTGCGGGTGGGCAAGCAAGTGAGAAAGCGGTCGCTGAGGGCGGGGGAGAAATACATTGGCATCAAACTCCGTAGCTTGCTAGCTTGTGCACACTAGCTTTCTGAGACCCTTATTTTGTTAGCACAGGCAGGATGAAACAGGTCTTTTATGGTGAAGACAGGAACTGTGCAGTCGGTCTTTAGAGTTTTGACAGTAGGTACGGAGTCTCTAGAAATAAAATGTGTTTCTCTGCGTCCGCCCTGTTAGTGATTTTTTTCTTAAATATGAGCTTGCAGCAGCCAGCGTCATCTCACAAGATCCTCGGGTGCCGAGAATGTCAAACAACTGACGAAAGTGAAGTCTTGGTATGATTGATGATTGCTCATTTTTATGTATATTTTTTAATGCCTGGCTTGAGATCGACTGACACACCCTCCGAGATCGACGTAACGCCCACCACTGGTCTACATCAAGGGTGTCAAACGTATGGCCCAAAGGCCCGATCAAGCCCCCGAACAAAGTTTTATCCGGCTTGCGGGATGAGTTAGCTAATTGTAAAAATTCACCTGAAATTTTTGAATGAAAAAAACTGCTGTTCCAAATGTGTTCACTGGATGTCGCAATAGCAATTATTTGTATCTTTATAGATGATATGTACAAAATGAAGCACATGTTAGTACATCAGTCGAGGAAAATGATCAAACTACAAAAATAACACTTTAATTTTATTATGATGTATATTTGTTTATCTTAATAGATTGAAAATCAACACCGAAGAGTTGACTGATGAACATTATCACATAATTTATTTAGAAAAAACAAGGTTTTATCCGGCCCGCGGGATGACTTTGCTAATTCTAAAAATTAACCTGAAATTTTTAAATGAAAAAAACTGCTGTTCTAAATGTGTCTGCTGGATGTCGCAATAGGAATTCTTTGTATTTTTATCTATATGTGTTGCGATCCGTGACTCAGATCTTCACATGTTTATTTTTCCATCTTTGTTTCATTCTCTTCTGACCCACTTACTTCCTGTTTAGTCCGTTACCATGGTTACACATTGATTTCACCTGCTCCTCGTTTTCTACACACACCTGGTTCTCCTTGATTTCTCCCTATATAAGCTTTCCTCTTTTCTTTGTTCAGTCTGGGTCCACAAATTTGCCTTCTAGCAACAGTATTGACTGACTTCATGAAAGTATATTCTCGCAAGCTTTTCACGCTAAATCTTTATTCCAGCTCTCACGCTGATGAAT
>NC_084611.1:53941778-54034278 GCF_033978795.1 Nerophis ophidion | reverse complement strand
GAAGGTGAGTTAAGTGAACCACATATTTGGGGTAAAAGACAACAAATGAATGAGAAAAAAAAAATCTAACATTAACATTGCAAGCGGTAGCTGGTGAAAAACCTAAACCATGTCAATTTATCTGCGAAAAAAAGACATGTTTTTAAGCAAAAAAATTGTAAAAGTGCCATAAAACAATAACGATAAGGGCAGTTGAAACTTCATTGTGACATCGCTTTTACATTCTATCGCTTAACCAAGGCGTTAATGATTGATGACATGTTTTTAACTGGTCTGGATGAAAAAAATAATCATGTTGTGCTACAGTTTATATCTGTAAAGTGCAGTATGGTGGCCTTTGGCAGCCCACAGGTGATTTGTTTTTATATTGGATCCGGGTAGAGAACAATCTAAATGTACAATAACCAAAACATCAAATAATTAGAACAAGAGCATAAAGGTGAATGTACTAATAGCACAACACTGACATGCAAACTACGTATATATAGTCGCGGTCAAAACTTTACATACACTTGTAAATAACATAATGTCATGGCTGTTTTGAACTTCCAGTAATTTCTACGCAACTCTTATTTTTTTGTGATAGAGTGATTGGAGCAAATACAGAATGTTAATATTTGGTTACATGTTCCTTGGCAAGTTTCACTGCAATAAGGCGCTTTTGGTAACCTAAACACACGTCAAAAGTGGTAAATGAATGGCTAATTCAATCTTGAATTAAGGTTTTAGAATGGCCTTCCCAAAGTCCTGACTTAAACGTGTGGACAATGCTGAAGAAACAAGTCCATGTGCAGAAAACCAACAAATTTAGCTGAGCTGCACCAATTATGCCAAGAGGAATGGTCGAAAATTCAACCAGACGCTTGTGGGTGGCTACCAAAAGAGCCTTATTGCCGTGAAACTTGCCAAGGGACCTGATTTAGCCATTCCTTTCCCACTTTTGACGTGTGTTTGGGGTCATTGTCCTGTTGGAACACCCAACTGCGCCCAAGACCCAACCTCCGGGCTGATGATTTTAGGTTGTCCTGAAGAATTTGGAGGTAATCTTCCTTTTTTATTGTCCTATTTACTCTCTGTAAAGCACCAGTTCCATTGCCAGAAAAACAGGCCCAGAGCATAATACTACCACCACCATGCTTGACGGTAAGAATGTTGTTTCTGGGATTAAAGGCCTCACCTTTTCTCATCCAAACATATTGCTGGGTATTGTGGCCAAACAGCTCAATTTGTGTTTCATATAACCAAATAATAAATTTGCTATTATGGGTCTACTGAAAATGTGACCAAATATGCAGGGTCAAAAATATACATACACCAATGTTAATATTTGGTTACAAGTTTTACTGCAATACGGCGCTTTTGGTAACCTAAACACACATCAAAAGTGGTAAATGAATGGCTAATTCAAGCTTGAATTAAGGTTTTAGAATGGCCATCCCAAAATCCTGACTTAAACGTGAGGACAATGCTGAAGAAACAAGTTAATGTGCAGAAAACCAACAAATTTAGCTGAGCTGCACCAATTCTGCCAAGAGAAGTGGTCGAAAATTCAACCAGACGCTTGTGGGTGGCTACCAAAAGAGCCTTATTGCCGTGAAACTTGCCAAGGGACCTGATTTAGCCATTCCTTTCCCACTTTTGACGTGTGTTTGGGGTCATTGTCCTGTTGGAACACCCAACTGCGCCCAAGACCCAAACTCTGAGCTGATGATTTTAGGTTGTCCTGAAAAATTTGGAGGTAATCCTCCTTATTCTTTGTCCCATTTACTCTCTGTAAAGCACCAGTTCTATTGGCAGAAAAACAGGCCCAGAGCATAATACTACCACCACCATGCTTGACGGTAGGAATGTTGTGTCTGGGATTAAAGGCCTCACCTTTTCTCCTCCAAACATATTGCTGGGTATTCTGGCCAAACAGCTCAATTTGTGTTTCATGAAACCAGATAAAAACATTGCTATTATGGGTTTACTGAAAATGTGACTAAATATGCTGGGTCAAAAGTATACATACAGAAATGTTAATATTTGGTTACAAGTTTCACTGCAGTAAGGCACTTTTGGTAACCAAAACACACGTCAAAAGTGGTAATGGAATGGCTACATCAAACTAGAATGAAGGTTTTGGAATGGCCTCCCCGAAGTCCTGACTTAAACTTGAGGACAATGCTGAAGAAACAAGTCCATGTGCAGAAAACCAACACATTTAGCTGAACTGCACCAATTTTGTCAAGGGGAGTGGTCAAAATTTCAACCAGAAGCTTGTGGATGGCTACCAAAAGCGCCTTATCATAGTGAAACTTCTAACCAAATGTACAAAAGAATCAAACTTCATGAATTTTTTTTTTTTGTGACCAACAAGTATTTGCTCCAATTGCTCTATTACAAAAAATAAGAGTTGTAGAAATTACTGTAAACTCAAAAAAGCCATTACATTATGTCCCTTACAAGCGTATGTCAACTTTTAACCACGACTCTACATATATAATATTTTTAACTCAATTAAAAAAAACAGTATACAATTAAATTTGATGTAATACTATACTGAGATTTTTCAGTTCGTGGTCCTCTGTGGAACACCTTTTGGACAGCCCTGCTTCAAGCCGATTCAGGAACTGTTGGGAAACTTGACCAGGGTCTCTTATATAATTATCAGCAGCAGTTAAGTAGGACTAAAACGTACATCCACAGAAGTCAACACAAACCTTGTGTTTCTGGTAACGGGCTTTGCTTGCCATGGAGCCCATGGTGCTTTGATTGAAAGACACACTTTCACATTCAAAGCATCCTGTCTTGTTTCTTCAGTCCATTCTGTCCTCCCTCGTCTGCTCGCATGTCCGTAAAGATAGCGTCTCTCCGTGCGCGTCCTCTGTTTGCACGACATGCGTAATTGCGTGTATGAGTGTTGCGGATTCCTCCCACCAACCTTTACCTGTTCACCACAGAGCTCCTTGTCCTCCCTCCTCCTCTATATGTCCCGCCCCTCCCGTCTGGTGTACTGTATAATAGGAATTTAAGTTATTTCGACACCCCTTTCTCTCTATCTCGCTCTCTCTCCCTCTGTTTGAACTCCCTATCTCCCTACAAAAGTCATTTACATAGTCAACAGGAACATCTGAAATAAATTAGGTATAATAATGTGCAAACTCAGTTTGAGTCAAAGCCTTTCCCAACTTCATTTGGTACTTTTTTCTGGCTGTTTACATCTCAAAACAGTTTGTCCAATTATCGAGAGGCCCCAACTTGAAAAAATTGCTTGGATGTAACCCTATTTTATGCAACTTTGATGGAATGTAAGTCGTGAATGGCAAATATCCATACTTGAAGAGTTAAACGTAGGTAAAACATCCACTAATAAACCCCTAGCAATGAAGAAAGGTAATGACAAATATCTTTATTTGATATAATGTATATTCACAATTATAATGTCTGCGTGTTTAGGGTCATCAAGTTCAGGATTATTCTAATACATTTTTAACATTTTATTAAAATTGCTGAACATGCACTGTTCCTATTGCTGTGCTAATTTAGTTTGAGTTTTAAAAATGTGATAACTGGTTGGACAAATGCTTGTTCGCGACTGAAAAAAACTGTACCTGACAATGAAAAAGGTGCGTTATTGTTTGGGACAAGTTCGCTCATTGCAGGTGCTGCTGGTTGAAGTAGTTCCTTCTGTGTAGTGCCTTGAACCGGAAGTACAAGTGGCGTTGTGTCTACTAGTCGTCCATATCATTTTTAAATAAAGAACATAATGTCATGGCTGTCTTGAGTTTCCAACCATTTCTACAACTCTTATTTTGTTTTTTTGTGATAGAGTGATTGGAGCACATACTTGTTGGTCTGAAAAAACATTCATGAAGTTTGGTTATTTTATGATTGTATTATGGATCTACTGGAAATGTGACCATTCACAAGCTTCTGGCAAGATTCTGGTTGAATTTTTGACCACTCCTCTTGCCAAAATTGGTGCAGTTCAGCTTAATGTGTTGGTTTTCTGCACATGGATTTGTTTCTTCAGCATTGTCCACACGTTAAAGTCAGGACTTTGGGAAAGCCATTCTAAAACCTTCATTCTAGCCTGATTTAGCCATTCCTTTACCACTTTTCAAGTGTGTTTGGGGTCATTGTCCTGTTGGAACACCCAACTGTGCCCAAACCCAACCTCCGGGCTGATGATTTTAGGTTGTTCTGAAGAATTTGTAGGTAATCCTCCTGTTTTATGGTCCCATTTACCCTCTGTAAAGCACCAGTTCCATTGACACTAAAAACAGGCCCAGATAATAATACTGCCACCACCATGCTTGACGGTAGGATTTGGTGTTCCTGGAATGAAAGACCTCAAACCTTTTCTCCTCCCAAACATATTGCTGGGTATTGTGGACAAACAGCTTAATTTTTGTTTCATCTGACATCGCACGGACAAAGATAGGACTTTCTGGAAGAAAGTTCTCGGGTCAATACCGGGATAGAGCAGAATATACGTTAGGTCAGGAAAAAAAAAAACAAGAGGGTATATCATCCCTACAAGCCTGTTTCGCAGGTTTCTCTCTTTTGAATAAAATCCCCTGATGAGCAGGCAAACTTGCGAAACAGGCTTGTAGGGATGATATAGCCTCTTGTGTTTTTTCCTGAACTAACGTATATGTATAATATATATATATATATATATATATATATATATATATATATATATATATATGTATATATATATAGTCTGCTGACATTCTAGCAGATTAGTAGATTTAAAAAAAAAAAAAAGCTTTTATAATTGTAAAGGACAATGTTTTATATCAACTGATTCCAATAATGTAAATTTGTTTCAACTATTAAACGGACCAAAAATATGACTTAGTTCATATTTATGAAAACATTGGACACAGTGTGTCGTCAAGTTTATGAGATGCGATTCAAGTGTAAGCCACTGTGACACTATTGTTTTTTTGTTTTTTTGTTTTTTTTTAATAATGTCAAATGATAATGTAAATTAGGGATTTTTAATCACTGCCATGATGAAATTATAACTAATATTGATACTGTTGTTAATAATATTAATTTTTGCTTCACAACTTTTGGTTTGTTCTGTGCCGCGTTTGTGTCTCCTCAATTGCTCTGTTTATTGCAGTTCTGAGTGTTGCTGGGTCAGGTTTGGTTTTGTAATTGGATTGCATTGTTATGGTATTGCTGCGTAGTGGTTTGTAGGATTGATTGAAAAAAAAAAAAAAATTGATTTTTTTTTTAAAAATGAGAATTGATTCTGAATCGCACAATGTATTCGAAGCAATTTTTCCCACATTCCTAATATATATATATATATGAACGGAAATGTGTATATATATATATACATATACGTACATACAAACATATATACATACATACATGTATGTATATATATACATATATATATATGCATACATATATACTGTGTGCGTATATATATATATATATATATATATATATATATAAATATACAGTATATATATATATATACACACACAGTATATATGTATATATATATATATATATATATATATATATATATATACAGTATATATGTATGTATATATATATATATATATATATATATATATAATGTGTGTGCGTGCGTGCGTGTGTGCGTGCGTGCGTGCGTGTGTGTGTGTGTGTGTGTGTGTGTGTGTGATTAAAATATATTTTTTTAAATGTATCTAAATAGATTTTTGTTTAAATGAACCACCTGCATTAATTAATAAATGAATTATTGATAAATGAATAATGAAGTAAAGCAAATAAAATTTATACAGCACGCCACATAAGGAAGCCCTCTATCTACATTCAAACCAGTGTGGGTGGCACTGGGAGAAATAGTAACGTGTCTTGCCAAAGGACACACGGCAGTGACTAGGCTGGAATCGAACCTGGAACCTTCAAGTCGCTGGTACGGCCACTTTACCAACTGAGCCACAAAATAACTTAGTTAGATTTACACAAACTTTATTGATCCACAAGGGAAATTGTTCCACACAGTAGCTCCGTTAGAAAGGATGGAAAGGTTAAGGATAGAAAGGATAATGAAGGTATAAAGTAGACAAGTTAAAGTTATTTTAGTTAATTGTTTTTAACTACTAAGAAGCCTATGTAAACTGCATGTCAATACACATATGATGATGATGATTTTTGCATCTTGTTTAAAAAAAAAACAAGCATTATAATGTAAAAATTCTGTAATTTGAATTTCAATGAATTCCCTTTCAATTTGAAAGACAAGGCGGACAAGACAAGCCCGTCAGGACGTTGGATTTAAATACCAATGAAAGTTAGGAGGGGAAAGGAGTGACAACGTCAACCAAGTTTCATGCTTCTTCCTAACAGAAATAGAAAGGACGGAAGTTGGTGGCACCTTGATGTTTGCCAGGCTTCTGTCCAGAGCCAAAGTCAGATTAGAAAATCCTGGAATTCATTGATGGTTTATCTCACACTGACAATCAAGCGGCTGGAAACTTGGCAACTGCATTCCTACTGTAAAAATTATGTCTGTGTTTCATCAATAACGTCCCCAGGAGAGCTCATGTCAGCTGATTTTCAGTTGTAGACTTCAATTGTAATAATTTGCATTGTTGCACACACTTTTCTCCAGAAACTATTCTTCAGAAAAGGCCTTCATACTTTAGTGCTAACCAAATGTTTATGTAAGGTATGTGTGTCTCTGCACACATACACTACATGTTGTTTCCTGTGTGTCGTGCTTTAGTTGCTGTCTTGCGCTCTTATTTTGGTGACCCTTCCCGTTTTGTTGGTGTTCTCCTGTAGCAGCGTCACGCCTTCCTTTGAGTGTGATTTCCCGCACCTCCCGCACCTGCTTTGTTATCGCAATCAAGACTAAGTTGTTCTTACTTTGTGGGGACATTGTTGATTGTCATGTCATGTACGGATGTGCTTTGTGGACGCTGTTGTTGTTTCCTGTGTGTCCTGCTTTAGTTCTTGTCTTGCGCTGTTATTTTGGTGACCTTTCCCGTTTTGTTGGTGTTCTTCTATAGCAGCGTCACGCCTTCATTTGAGTGCGATTGCCCCGCACCTGCTTTGTTTTCGCAATCAAGACTAAGTTGTTCGTACTTTGTGGGGACATTGTTGATTGTCATGTCATGTACGGATGTGCTTTGTGGACGCCGTCTTTGCTCCACACGCGTAAGTTTTTGCTGTCGTCCAGCATTCTGTATTAGTTGACTTTGTAGCCAGTTCAGTTTTACTTTTGTTTTACATAGCCATACCTTATGCTTCAGTGCCTTTTCCTAGTGGGACTTGCCTTTTGTTCATTTTTGCTTTAAGCTTTACGTACCTTTTTTACCTGCACACTGTCTCCCACTGTGCTCTGCATATCGGGATGACGACAAACCATCCTCGACCATTCCGACTTCTACAAAGCAATGAACTACCTGCCGCCACCTACTCATTTGGAGTATTACAAGATTACCCTGCCTAGCTCTACACAGCACAGACACACGGCAGTGCTTGAAAATCACTGCCTTAAGTGATGATAACACTTGTAAGAAATGTAGTTTATTTGCCCGCATGGACGCAAAGATCAGTGACTTAGAAGCAGCTTCCGTGGCGAGACGGTTGCTTGCTAGGACACGTTTCCTATCGCCAGCCAAATTGACATTGTTAATCGAACAACCCTAAAGGAACCGTGAAGAACTTTCCACAAGGACATTGGCATATGTGTCAGTGCCATGCGTTACTGTTGTCTTAATGACTCAGAGGAGCCTCTACCTGATCCTCAACGTTGCCAATGAAACGAGCCACGAAGTCACGCCCACTTAATGAGCACCTGTTGAAATTTCCCAAATGGCAACACTATCTATAACAGGTTATAATATGATTCCTGGGCGCGGCACCGCTGCTGCCCACTGCTCCCCTCACCTCCCAAGGGGTGAATTAGGGGATGGGTCAAATGCAGAGGACAAATCTCACCACATACTTTAACTTTACTCTTAACTTTATATAGAAATAATAAAGTTAAAAAAGTATTATTACAATTATTATGCTCAACATGGTGATCAGCAAACAGTAGAATGCAAAAAAGAAGTATGTCCCTTCTGTTTAGCTGAATCTCCTTGTGTGTTATTATGGTCCTGCTGCAATGCAAGCGTCCCATATTATTATTGCTTATACTTCAACTTTTATTATTCTTGTTCCGCACGTTTCTCTTGCGATTATTACGAGACGGACCTGCCGACGAATCCCCACATATGTAATACCGTCGGAAAGGTCTCAGTAAGAGCAAGAGTGGTACTTCCGGTGGAGTGCGTTTCATGAAAAACGAATCGTTATGGGCCCATTGAATAGGTACGCACCTTTATGATTTATTGTTACACTTATTTTTTCTATTTCCGCAGCCATACACCTTAGACTAATATAACTCGGTATGTGACACAAGCTAACTTTTAGCATGCTCACGTTAGCTTGCTAGCATGCAAACATTAGCGTGCTAACCTTTTGAGTTACTTTTGATACTGTTTAGCCCAGAGACATATAACTTGGTACCTGACACTTGCTAACTGTTAGCATACAAACGATGGCATACTAGCATACTTGGTAACTTTTTCATCTATTTTTACACTTTTTTTTTCTTTTTCCGCAGCCATACACCTTAGAGTCAAATAACTTGGTATGTGAGACTAGCTAACTTTTAGCATACTCATGTCATCTTGCTAGCATGCTAACAATAGCATGCTAACTTTCTGAGTTACATTTGCTACCATTTAGCCCAGAGTCAAACAACTTGGTACCTGACACTTGTTAACTGTTAGCATGCAAACAATAGCATGCTAGTGAGATAACTTAGGCTTGCTAACTTTTTCATCTATTTCCACACTTTTTTTTCTATTTCCGCAGCCATACACCTTAGCAACATATAACTAGGCATGTGACACAAGCTAACTTTTAGCATGCTCACGTTAGCTTGCTAGCATGCTAACATTAGCGTGCTAACCTTTTGAGTAACTTTTACTACTGTTTAGCCCAGAGTCAAATAATTTGGTACCGGACACTTGTTAACTGTTAGCGTGCAAACAATAGCATACTAGCAAGATAACTTAGGCTTGCTAATTTTTTCATCTATTTTTACACTTTTTTTTCTATTCCCGCAGCCATAGACCTTAGAGTCATACAACTTGGTATGTGAGACCAGCTAACTTTTGCAAGCTCACATTAGCTTGCTAGCATGCTAACAATAGCATGCTAACTTTCTGAGTTACTTTTGCTACTGGTTAGCCCAGAGTCATGTAACTTGGTACCTGACACTTGTTAACAGTTAGCATGCAAACAATAGCATGCTAGCAAGATCATTTAGGCTTGCTAACTTTTTCATCTATTTTTACACTTTTTGTTTCTATTTCCGTAGCCATACACCTTTGAGTTGTTTAACTTGGTATATGAAACATGCTGACTGTTATCATGCTATCGTTAGCACACATGCTAAGTGTTTGCATTTTTTTGTAAACGTGCTACTGTTTTAGGCTAGCCCTGTGGCTCATTTTGTACAGTTACACCAAAAACTAACAGATTCAGACACTCGGCACCATCTAATAAGTACGGCAGCGCCCCCCGGCTAGCGGTCTGGGGCACAGATAGCAGGTTCCTCAAAATGTTCTAGTTATAATTACTATTGTATAAAAATATAAAAAGAAGAGTATAAAATCTATAAAACTTACCTCAAGGAAAAGGTGTTGAATGACCGTAGCGAGAGCCTCCACTCCCTTATTGGCTTGGAGGAGCACTTTCCGAAAACTTATGGACTGCTTCTTATCCACATCTTCCTTGATAAGATCCTGTTTAGCCAACATAGCTCCGGCCACACCAGGCTTGGGTGTGCTTTGTGAACGGGCTCCATGTTTGGGGCTCCCCCTGGACCCCGTTCTTATTTTACATCCAAGAACAGTGGGTGCTGCGGTACCTAACTCAGTGTTGGTGGAATCTGAGACAGCCACTGGCGTAACCGGTACCTAGCAAGAAATCAATTGTACATTTCAAGCAGCAATAAAAATAGTATCTCGTCATATTCTGTTTAATAATCACAGGACTTACCAGATCTGGCGGTGGAGTCTGCTTGTTCTGGTTGTTTTTTCCTGCTGCTGTGTATCTTGCTGGTACATCCCGGGGCTTTTTGTCAACTGTAACAGAACAGCATCCTCTTAGTCTATGGCGGACAGGCACCACATTCAACATAGCGTGCACTTCCCTCCACACACACCAACCGCACAATCAGATCATTAACGGTTACTGAAGTCAATTGGGGAAGACGGGAATACCCAACGCTAACCTGCCTCTTTGTAAACAAAGCATAATTCAACTCAACTGAGAAATAAACAGACAAAAGAAAATGTGAAATTAGCACAAACAAACACAAACGCGCACAATAGTTGGTCTCTTCTCATTTGCTATCGTCCGGCAAATAAGAACACGCCCTTCTGGTCGTCTAGGTCTCGGCTTAAACTGATGCATTATGGGATTCTGCGGTATTGATGGTAAGTGTGTGTGTGTGTGTGTGTTTGTGTATGTGTGTGTGTGTTCTTGTATTTCTACCCTTCTTAAGACCTCAACAAGGAAAAGTACCGCCAATATGCTGACCGGTGAACAAGTTAGGATCGAAATCATGCTCCCAATACGGAAAAAACATTGCATCTAAGAGAATGTCTCATTTGCACCCCTAGTGGTGAAATCTAAATTTAAAACTTAGGGTGGTCCCAAAAAGGAGGGATTGTTTCAAATTGACTGTGTGTCGGTTTTAAAAGTGGTCCCCCTCTGGTCAAGATGTGAAATAAGAAGTGTGTGTAAGAAATTTTAAGTGCTCCTCCTCTGGTCAACATATGAAATAACAAGTGTGTGTAAGAAATTTTAAGTGCTGCTCCTCTGGTCAACATATGAAATAACAAGTGTGTTAAAAAAATTTTAAGTGCTCCTCCTCTGGTCAACATATGAAATAACAAGTGTGTGTAAGAAATTTGAAGTGCTCCCCCTCTGGTCAACATATGAAATAACAAGTGTGTGTAAGAAATGTACGTGCAGTGATTTCTCCAGATTCTCTGAACCTTTTGATGATTTTACGGACCGTAGATGGTAAAATCTCTAAATTCCTTGCAATAGCTCGTTGAGAAATGTTGTTCAAAAAAACTGTTCCACAATTTGCTTACAAAGTGGTGACCCTCACCCCATCCTTGTTCGTGAATTACTTAGCATTTCATGGAAGCTTCTTTTATACCCAATCATGGCACCCACCTGTTCCCAATTAGGCTGCACACCTGTGGGATGTTCCAAATAAGTGTTTGATGAACCTTCCTCAACTGTATCAGTATTTATTGCCACCTTTCCCAACTTCTTTGTCACATGTTGCTGGCATCAAATTCTGAAGTTAACAATTATTTGAAAAAAAAATTGTTTATCAGTTTTAACATCAAATATGTTGTCTTTGTAGCATATTCAACTGAATATGGGTTGAAAACGATTTGCAAATCATTGTATTCTGTTTATATTTACATCTAACACAATTTCCCATCTAATATGGAAACAGGGTTTGTATTTTAACCTTCTTTAGACCTCCACAAGGAAAAGTAGCTTCCATATGTAACTTTTTTATGCAAAATTAATACTTTTTACTGCAAAATGGTGACATTTGTCATAAGAAATTCAGACTTTTATTAAAACATTGACCATTTTTTTGTTGTTTTTGTAAAATGGTAGGTAGGTAGGTAGGTAGGTAGGTAGGTAGGTCTTTATTGTCATTGCAACAAGTACAACAAAATTTTGTTTTCAGCACAAACTTGTTCAAGATTAGACAAACAGTGTACAGGGTTACAGGACAAGAACGCTGATGGGTCGCCATAAGGCCATAGGTCGCAGCTCTCAGGCGCTGACCATTCATTCATCACCCCTACGGGATTTGTGTCGAGGGCGTTGGATTGGGACACGGGGGGGTGTATGTGTGGCGTATATTGTTTTTTGTGGATGTGTGTGTGTGTGTGTGTGTGTGTGTGTGTGTGTGTGTGTGTGTGTGTGTGTGTGTGTGTGTAACCCCATAGTGTGTCTCTGTTCCGCGGCCTTGATGTATTTGCCTTCGCTAGTCCAAAGTTCACAACAACAGGTGTGTGTCCGAGAAAAAACAAAAAAGGGAGTTTGTTGTGTCTTCGCTTGCAGTGATCTTCGGGAGAGTCTCGAAGCCAGGGAAACAATCCAAGTTAAAAAGATTTGTATGCGAGTGAAAATAAAATTTGCTTTTCACTCTAAAATTCTCTTTGACTGGTCCTCAAAAACTGCAGGGTAGACAGTCCGATGTGATCCACAGTTCTTCCCGCATCCTCCAATCATTTGTGGCAGCTTTGGGGTACTTTGAACACTGCCAGCAACTTCCAATTTGTCGACAAACCAGAGCAACGCTTACTCCAATCAGCAGACCATGAATTGATTAACGTGGACCCCAACTTAAACAAGTTGAAAAACTTATTAGGGTGTTACCATTTAGTGGTCAATTGTACGGAATATGTACTCTACTGTGCAATCTACTAATAAAAGTATCAATCAATCAGATGTCCTGTTGTCATAATTCCGAATAGGTGGATATCTTCACGTTGTCGACAGAAAAGGGTCGCCAGGCACGCGGCCCTCCCTCTTCTCCCAAGAGTCCGTCGTGTGTCCAGCAACAACCGCTTCGTCATGACAGCAGGTTCCCCCAAACCAAGATCTTGTCAATTTTGTTGAGCCCAGTTAAATAGTTCCAATGTTTAGATTTGGAGAGCAGTGCAAAATTCAGACTTATTAAAACATTGCCAGTTTTTTTGTTGTTTTTGTAAAATGGTGAAATTTTTTGAGTAAAATTGTGACTCTTGTCATCATTTTGCCAAGTAAAATTCCAATGATTATTATAGTTTTGCCAACATTTTTAAGTCTTCTTACAAAATTGTGACTTTTGTCAAATAAAATTACGACTCTTTTCACAAAATTGCCAAAATGTTAAGCTTTTCTTGTACAATTGCATCTGTTATTGAGTAAAATTCCAATTTTTAGCATAATATTGCACAAATGTTCCGTTTTTCTTGTTAAATTTGACTTGTGTTGAGTAAAATGACGACTAGTGCTGCCAAAATTCCAAGTTTTTCTTGTAAAATTGTGACCTTTTTCCTGTGAAATTCCAACTCACTTTTCGAAAGAAGATTTTTATATTTGCATAGTATGTATATATTATTCATGTTGTAAATACAAATCTTTATATACCTCGAAAGGGTGGTCCTAAAGAGGTAGGCATTATTCGGAGGTCTCAAGAAGATATTAAATACAAGAATGTGTGTGTGTGTGTGTGTGTGTGTGTGTGTGTGTGTGTGTGTGTGTGTGTGTGTGTGTGTGTGTGTGTGTGTGTGTGTGTGTGCGTGCGTGCGTGCGTGCGTGCGTGCGTGCGTGCGTGCGTGCGTGCGTGCGTGCGTGCGTGCGGTGTGCATTTGTGAGTGAGTGCCTGCATATGAGGCGCTCTGGGAGTGCATTAAGGAGTGCATTGCCGCAGACAAAATGGTAGTGTTCATTCCTACTGGTTGGTTTCCTGGCATGGACCTTTGATTTTAGACATAGTCCACAATATTCCTATGGAAAAAAAAACCTTCAAACTACAAATTTAACTATTTGTTTATTATTTAGTGTACTGTATTTCCATAGGAATATATCCCTATGGCAATATATTTTGGCCGAGTAATAAAAATAAGAGAAAATGCAAGATGCCAACGGATATATGTATATATATATATATATATATATATGAAGAAAACATTCCAGTTCAGCGGACACGTCCTCTAATTCTCTTATCAGCAGCTGCAAACGGGAAAAAGTCAACATCAGATTAAAGCTTGCTTGCGCGAGTGGAAGAGTCAAATCTGACCCAGTGTGCAGAGTGCATGTAGGGGCGTGCACGTGCGCCGACTAAAGCTCCCTCTAACCTACATTTGAGTCTGATGGCAGGCAGTGGTGTTGAGGTCAGATGACGGAAAATACGCACAGCTGGATCAGGAGGGGATGATGATGCAGCTGAGCAGTATAATTGAGTAAAAAAAAAACATGTTGGTTTCTCTGTAATGAAGTGAATTATATTTATATAGCGCTTTTCTTCTAGTGACTCAAAACACTTTTACATAGCGAAACCCAGTATCTAAGTTACATTTAAACCAGTGTGGGTGTGGCACTGAGAGCAGGTGGGTAAGGTGTCTTGCCCGAGGACACAAAGGCAGTGACTAGGATGGCGGAAGCGGGGATCGAACCTGGAACCCCTCAAGTTGCTGGCACCGCCACTCTACCAACCACCCCACGGCTGATATGTGGTTAACATCCAGGTAACGACATGTATAAAGAGGACTGTCGGCGGCAGCTTTTGGATGGCTATTTAGAGGGTTTTGTGGGAGAAGTAGAGAGCCCCAATTGACGGACTATTTATTTATTTACCACTTAAGATGCATAAAACAAAGAAAAACATATGTGTTCATGTTTTATATAGAGATTGTGATTGATAGTGAATGATAATGAATTGTAGTCTAGAGTTAATACAAAATGCTGATATCAAAAGATGTAGTGCCTTGACCAGATAATTGGAATTCACAACAAAGATTAAATAAAATGCTGGAACGTAGTTCACTCTCCGTAGTAAGCATCTCATTCCAGGAGGACACAACGGTAGTGACTAGGATGGCGGACGCGGGGTTCGAACCTGGAACCCCTCAAGTTGCTGGCACTGCCATTCTACCAACCGATCTATATCGCCCCACCGCTGATATGTGGTTGACATTCAGGTCACGACATGTATATAGAGGACTGTCGGCAGCTTTTGGATGGTTATTTAGAGGGTTTTGTGGGAGAAATAGAGAGACCCAATTGACAGACTATTTAATTATTTACCACTTACGATGCATAAAACAAAGAAAACATGTTTTATGTAGAGATTGTGAATGATAGTGAATGATAATGAATCGTAGTCTAAAGTTAATACAAAATGTTAATTGCAAAAGATGTAGTGCATTGACCTGATAATTGGAATTTCCAACAAGAACAGTCATGCAAAGATTCAATAAAATGCCTGAACATAGTTCACTCTCCGTAGTAAGCATCTCATTCCTGGAGGACACAACAACAGTGACTAGGATGGCAGAAGCATGGCTCGAACCTGGAACCCCTCAGGTTGGTGGCACGGCCACTCTACCAACCGATCTATGTCGCCCCATGGCTAATATGTGGTTAATATTCAGGTCACGATTTGTATAAAAAGGACTGTTGGCAGCTTCTGGATGGCTATTTAGAGGGTTTTGTGGGAGAAATAGAGAGCCCCCATTGACGGACTATTTATTTATTTACCACTTAAGATGCATATAAAATGAAAAAGATGTTTTACATAGAGATTGTGAATGATAATGAATAATAATTATTTGTAGTCTAAAGTTCATACAAAATGCTGACAGCAAAACATGTAGTGCATTGACCTGATAATTGGAATTTACAACAAGACCAGTCATGCAAAGATCCAATAAAATGCCGGAAGGTAGTTCATTCTCCGTAGTAAGCATCCCGTTCCTGGGGGACACAACAACAGTGACTAGGATGGCGGACGTGGGGATCGAACCTGGAAACCCTCAAGTTGCTGGCACGGCCACTCTACCAACCAGTCTATACCGCCCCACGGCTGATATGTGGTTGAGATTCTGGTCACGACATGTATAAAGGGGATTGTCGGCAGCGTTTGGATGGTTATTTACGGGGTTTTGTGGGAGAAATAGAGAGCACCCATTGACGGACTATTTATTTATTTACCACTTAAGATGCATAAAACAAAGAAAAACATGTTTTATATAGAGATTGTGAATGATAATGAACCGTAGTCTGAAGTTAATACAAAAATGCTGATAGCAAAAGATCTAGGGCCTTGACCTGATAATTGGAATTTACAGCAAGAACAGTCATGCAAAGATTCAATAAAATGTTTCACCAATGTCCTATTGATATCATCCAGCGGTTGCATCCTGTATATGCCAGTATTAATAATTAACAGAAGTTGACATACACTCGACATGGGCATTGATGTCGAGTCGGGATTTCGGTCTATGGTATCATTCAAGTCCTCAACTGACTGGATATTTGGAATCCTTCCCTCCAGATTTTGATCTAATATTGATGGAGAAGTTATCAAAGATTTCAACAATTTTGTTCATACTGTAATATTTTTTGTTTCTGTCTGAGAAGTATTTATGGTATTCCTTTTTGAAACAATTTTCACCAGACATAGAGACCAGCGGACCCGAAGATCCATTGCCGGAACGTAGTTCACTCTCCGTAGAAAGCATCCCGTTTCTGGCTTCCCTCCTCATACCTGCTCCCTGGGCTTTCCCTCTGCCTGTGTCTTATATGTCCTCTGTGTTTCCGTCAGTCTTCCCTCCGTATCCAGTGACCGAGCGTTGGATTTTGGACTGGTTCCCTCGATCCTCGACCCCCGCTCGGACACGGATCTCGACGCCTCTCTCCAGCCCCCGACCTCTGGCTTGCTCACGGACTTCCTTCATTTCCCCTCTGAACTTGTGGACTATTCATCTGACGCGCACGTACAACACCCTCTGGTAACATTTACATTGTTATTTCTTCTTCCTGCATGTTCGTAGTATGATGTCGGGTATCGGGTTCTCTTTTCTCTATTTGTCTCTACTATCTATATCGGTTCTTAGTTTATTAGCCACTCTCGTCATGGGCATGAATGTTGAGTTGGGATTTCTGTCTATGGTATCATTCTAGTCCTCGACTCGGTATCTGGAATCCTTTCCTCCAGATTTTGGTCCAATATTGAAGACGTTATTAATGCTTTCAACAATTTTGTTCTTACTGAAATGTTTTTGGTTTCTGTCTGAGAAGTATTTGTTTTTCCTTTTTGAAACTATTTTCAATGTTATTGCGCAATCCCTCATGCCATCTGCAGCAAGCGCCGCCGGCAGCTCCGCCGTTTGCAGGGCTGCGGGAAATCAACAATCAGCGCACCTAGATCTAATGAGGGCAGACGACATAGAGATCGGCGGACACGAAGATCCAGTGCCGGAACGTAGTTCATTCTTCGTAGTGAGGATTCCGTTTCTGGCTTCCCTCCTCGTACCTCTCTCTAACAGTTATTTTGGATGTCCCATGTTGCTATGGTGTTATTTTTGTTTCCCGTCCAATAATTAACTGTTATAATATTTCCTGCATGTTCGTAGTATGCTAGTTAGCTTATTTTGACGTTTTGTACTTATTTCTGTCTCTGTAGCTCTTCATATTATGAATGTAATTAAATATTCTTGATGTTAAAATGATTTTTACATCCCTTTCTCATCAACGGTTGATTGTTTGTACTAAGTTGTTTCCATGTTTATCATAAAGTATGATTAAAATGTGTTTAAAAATGTACCACATGCTTAATCTCCATCATTTTCACTGTACACATTGTCCCATTTTTGCTTTTGTAGATTTTTTTAAAGCAATCATACTTTTCTCTGTGTGTAATATTTGAATTTGCCGTTATAAATTGTGAAAACAGGTAGATGAACACTGATTTCAGGTATCGGGTTTTCTTTTCCCTATTTTTCTCTATTATCTATACTAGTGTTCCGATAGTATGGGAGCTATGGCGAAGCTTAGCACATGAACTAGAAACAAGAAAGAGAAGTAGTCAACGTAACTGTTGCTTGCAGCAAACAAGGAAGCCAGACTGTGCGTGGCGAGCTAGGTGAATAAAAAGCTCTCTGATTAGTGGTTTACAGCAGTTGAGCCTGCCGACCACTAACCAGAGGCAGGTGAACCCAATTCATCCCCATGGAAACTAAAACAAACCCAGAGGTGCACAAACACGGACTAAGGGAGTCCAAAACTAAAAGAACATAACTAAACATGATTCGGGCCACGGATCATGACATCCATCCATCCATCCATTTCTACCGCTTATTCCCTTTTGGGGTCACGGGGGGCGCTGGCGCCTATCTCAGCTACAATCGGGCGGAAGGCGGGGTACACCCTGGACAAGTCGCCACCTCATCGCAGGGCAAACACAGATAGACAGACAACATTCACACTCACATTCACACACTAGGGCCAATTTAGTGTTGCCAATCAACCTATCCCCAGGTGCATGTCTTTGGAAGTGGGAGGAAGCCGGAGTACCCGGAGGGAACCCACGCATTCACGGGGAGAACATGCAAACTCCACACAGAAAGATCCCGAGCCTGGATTTGAACCCAGGACTCCAGTACCTTCGTATTGTGAGGCAGACGCACTAACCCCTCTGCCACCGTGAAGCCCGGATCATGACATATATCGGTTATTAGTTTATTAGCGTCTCTCGTCATGGGCATGAATGTCAAGTTGGGATTTATACAAACCCCGTTTCCATATGACTTGGGAAATTTTGTTAGATGTAAATATAAATGGAATACAATGATTTGCAAATCATTTTCAACCCATATTCAGTTGAATATGCTACAAAGACAAAATATTTGATGTTAGACCTGATAAACTTTTTTTTTGTTGCAAATAATCATTAACTTTAGAATTTGATGCCAGCAACATGTGACAAAGAAGTTGGGAAAGGTGGCAATAAATACTGAAAAAGTTGAGGAATGCTCATCAAACACTTATTTGGAACATCCCACAGGTGTGCAGGCTAATTGGGAACAGGTGGGTGCCATGATTGGGTATAAAAACAGCTTCCCAAAAAATGCTCAGTCTTTCACAAGAAAGGATGGGGCGAGGTACACCCCTGTGTCCACAACTACTTGAGCAAATAGTCAAACAGTTTAAGAACAACCTTTCTCAAAGTGCAATTGCAATAAATTTAGGGATTTCAACATCTACAGTCTCTAATATCATCAAAAGGTTCAGAGACTCTGGAGAAATCACTCCACGTAAGCGGCATTGAATGACCGTGACCTTCGATCCCTGATACGGCACTGTATCAAAAAACGACATCAATCTCTAAAGGATATCACCACATGGGTTCAGGAATACTTCAGAAAACCACTGTCACTAAATACAGTTTGTCGATACATCTGTAAGTATAGCTCTGCTATGCAAAGCGAAAGCCATTTATCAACAACATTCAGAAACCCCGTCGGCTTCTCTGGGCCCGAGATCATCTAAGATGGAGATGCAAAGTGGAAAAGTGTTCTGTGGTCTGACGAGTCCACATTTTAAATTGTTTTTGGAAATATTCGACATCGTGTCATCCGGGCCAAAGGGGAAGCGGACCATCCAGACTGTTATCGACGCAAAGTTTAAAAGCCAGCATCTGTGATGGTATGGTGGTGCATTAGTTCCCAAGGCATGAGTAACTTACACATCTGTGAAGGCACCATTAATGCTGAAAGGTACATACAGGTTTTGGAACAACATATGCTGCCATCTAAGCGCCGTCTTTTTCATGGACACCCCTGCTTATTTTAGCATGACAATGCCAAGCCACATTCAGCCCGTGTTACAACAGCGTGGCTTCATAAAAAAAGAGTGGGAGTCCGGGGCGGTATAGCTCGGTTGGTAGAATGGCCGTGCCAGCAACTTGAGGCTAGCAGGGTCGATCCCCGCTTCCGCCATCCTAGTCAATGCTGTTGTGTCATTGGGCAAGACACTTTATCCACCTGCTCCCAGTGACACCCACACTGGTTTAATTGTAACTTATATATTGGGTTTCACTATGTAAAGCGCTTTGAGTCACTTGAGGAAAAAGCGCCATATAAATATAATTTACTTCACACTTCACTACTTTCCTGGCCCGCCTTCAGTCCAGACATGTCTCCTCCCATCGAAAATGTGTGGCGCATTATGAGGCATAAAACACGACAACCGAGACCCCGGACTGTTGAACGACTGAAACTCTACATAAAACAAGAATGGGAAAGAATTACACTTTCAAAGCTTCAACAATTAGTTTCCTCAGTTCCCAAACATTTATTGAGTGTTGTTAAAAGAAAAGGTGATGTAACACAGTGGTGAACTTGCCCTTTCCCAACTACTTTGGAACATGTTGCAGCCATGAAATTCGAAGTTAATTATTATTTGCAAAAAATAAATACATTTATGAGTTTGAACATCATATATCTTGTCTTTGTAGTGCATTCAATTGAATATGGGTTGAAAAGGATTTGCAAACCATTTCCACTGTACACATTGTCCCATTTTTGCTTTTCTAGATCATTCTTAAAAGCTGTCATACTTTTCTCTGTGTGTAATCTTTGAAGTGTCTGTCATAAATTTTGAAAACTGGATTGGACGAATTGATTAACGTGGACCCCGACTTAAAGAAGTTGGAAAACTTATCCGGGTGTTTTCATTTAGTGGTCAATTGTAAGGAATATGTACTGTACTGTGCAATCTACTAATAGAAGTCTCAATCAATCAAAGATGTCGGGTATTGGGTTCTCTTTTCTCTATTTTTCTGTTGTTCTTTACCTACAGGGAAACAGGGGAAAACTACAAAACACACCAGTAACAAAAGAACATGCAAAATACGGTGGAGGGGAACAAAACCGGAAAAGAATGTGACAATACGTTAAATGGAAGAATTGACTTCATTATGGTGATCAAATAGGTTCTGTGGCTCTTAGTGGATTTTGATTTGGTGGAAACTGGCCCAAATGGGTATTTAGACCCCTAGGTCGGGTAGTAGCAAGCTCACCACTATGACAGAAAACTGTATTTTATGCTTTACGACCACCAGATGGCAACAAAGCCCAGTAGGTACTCCAAGGCACACTCTTAATAGAATACAATAGAATAGAATGGAATTAACTTTATTGTCATTATATTTGCATATAACGAGATTAAAGACTCCAACTTAAGGTGCGCTAGTGGGAACAAATATGGGGTGAAATAAATGACATAAGAAATTGAAATGAACAGACTACTATCCAATAAAAATAATAAGCAATTCTGTACAATATACAAAACACTATAGAAGTACAAAATACAAATACTGTACAATATACAGAGCAAGACAGGAGTACCGAAGTAATAAATAACAATCAGTGACGGACGTATTGCACTCGAAGGGTAGTATTGCACAGTAGAGTATTAGGGCATTATATTGTATAGGGGTGAATTATTATTATTATAAGTTAGAGTTCAACATGGTGACAGCTTTGGGAAAGAAGCTGTCTCTGAGCCTGTTTGTTCTGGCTCTGATGCACCTGTAGCGCCTGCCTGATGGTAGCAAGTCGAACAGGTGGAAGCCAGGGTGTGTGCTGTCCTTGGTAATGTTTTTTGCTCTGTTGAGGCAACGGGAGTTGTGTAAGTCCTTCAGGGAGGGCAGGGGACAGCAGATGATTTTTTGTGCCGACTTTATGACCCTCTGAATCGCCTGTTTGTCTGCTTCAGTGCAGCTGGCGTACCACACTGTTATGCAGTACGTCAGCAGGCTCTCGACAGCCGAGCGATAGAAGGTCACCATCAGCTGCCTCTCCAGTCTGTTCTTCCTCAGCACCCTCAGGAAATGGAGTCTCCGCTGGGCCTTCCGGATGACCGCAGTTGTATTCTTAAGTTAAAGTACCAATGATTGTCGAACACACACTAGGTGTTGTGACATTATATATATATATATATATATATATATATATATATATATATATATATATATATATATATATATATATATATATATATATACATATATGTGTGTGTATATACTGTATATAATGATAATAAATGGGTTGTACTTGTATAGCGCTTTTCTACCTTCAAGGTACTCAAAGAGCTCTGACACTACTTCCACATTCACCCATTCACACACACATTCACACACTGATGGAGGGAGCTGCCATGCAAGGCGCTAACCAGCACCCATCAGGAGCAAGGGTGAAGTGTCTTGCTCAGGACACAACGGACGTGACGAGGTTGGTACTAGATGGGGATTGAACCAGGGACCCTCGGGTTGCACACGGCCACTCTTCCACTGGGCCATATATATATATATATATATATATACATATATATATACATATATATATATATATATATATATATATATATATATATATATATATATATATATATATATATATATATATATATATATATATATATATATATATTATATACATATATATAAATATGGCACTTTATTCCATAACTGGAGTTCAAGTTATTTTGGAAAACCTTGTTTTTGATTGATTGATTTATTGAAACTTTTATTAGTAGATTGCACAGTCCAGTACATATTCCGTACAAGTGACCACTAAAAGGTAACACCCGAATAAGTTTTTCCACTTGTGGGGCATCACAACAAAATTTAGGCATAATAATGTCTTAATTCCACGACTGTATATATCCGAATCGGTAATTAAGAGTTGGAAAATATCGGAATATCGGCAAAAAAGCCATTATCGTACATCTCTAGTTGGTTTGGTATGGTATGGTTATAACTTTGTGACGTGATACAATGCAAATTAATGAATAATATAAAATACAAACGTGACAGGTTGTAGCCAAAGGCTGATTTCCATCAGCATGTCATTGCAAAAAAGAAAAGCCCAGGGCTCCCATTAATTCAGGGTTATAGTGAGTTGTATTTTTCACTAGTGGGAATGCCTACATTAATCCGGTCTGTGGTGCAAAAAAGGGGGACCAGAGTTAGAACACAACAATGGCAGCCATGCTCTATTATAGAAAAAAAAAACTTTCAATGGATGAATAAGTAAAAGCCAGATGCGTCCTTGGCTATTTCTGGTGGGTAGCGCAAGTGAGTCATGTGGTTGCTGTCCCTCTAGATGGGGGTGCACAGCTAAAAGGAGAACATACAGCAGTCATCATAGGCGACTTTTAATCATTAAAATAACTTTTGACACATCAATCTTGTTGTAGTTAATTTTGTGCCGAGTTTGATCCGTTTTACACAATAAATAAGTCACAAATCATATTGTCCAAAATTAACAAAGCCTAAACAAGATTCCATTGTACCAGATATTGAATTAATGACACAACCATCTTGACTTTGAACACACTGCACACGAGTGAATGAAGCGCATACTTAGTCAACAGCCATACATGTCACACTAAGGGTTGCAGTATGAACAACGCCAAGACTGTCAAAAACATGTGTCATATACTGTAGTGAAACCAAAATAAACAACAAAAACAAACACATTTTAGTATGAACAACACCAACACTGTCATAAACATGTGTCTTATAGTGAAACCACAATAAACAACAACAACAAACACATTTTAGTATGAACAACGCCAACGCTGTCGTAAACATGTGCCATATAGTGAAACCACACTAAACAGCGACTGACACATTTTGAGAGATCGCAACACAACATAAATTCCCAGAATTCCCTGCACCACCAACTCTTCCGGGACGCTACAAAATAAACAAACGCTATCGGTGGATCTACACCTAACATCCACTGTAATGATACCACGTACAATAGCGTATTTAGTCGACAGTACTATGATTACGATCGATATTTTTTAACATCACAAAATCTTATTTGGTTTTTTGTTTTTCGGTCAACAGCCATACATGTCACACTAAGGGTGGCAGTATGAAAACCAAACAGCCATACATGTCACACTAAGGGTGGCAGTATGAAAACCAAACACTGTTATAAACATGTGTCATGTACTGAAACCACACTAAACAACAACGACAAACACATTTTGGGAGAATATTTGCACCGCAAGACAACATAAATTCCCAGAATTCCCTGCAGCACCAAGTCTTCCAGGACACTATAATATAAACAAATGCCATTGGTGGATCTATACCTAAGATCCACTGTAAAGATACCATGTACAATAGTGTATCTAGTCGATACTACTATGATTACGATCAATATTTCTTAACATCACAAAATCTTATTTTTTCAGCCATACATGTCACACTAAGCGTGGCAATATGAACAAACACTGTCATAAACATCTGTCATATAGTGAAACCACAATAAACAACAACAACAAACACATTTTAGTATGAACAACGCCAGCACTATCATAAACATGTGCCATATAGTGAAACCACACTAAACAGCGACTGACACATTTTGAGAGATCGCAACACAACATAAATTCCCAGAATTCCCTGCACCACCAACTCTTCCGGGACGCTACAAAATAAACAAACGCCATTGGTGGATCTACACCTAACATCCACTGTAATGATACCACGTACAATAGCGTATCTAGTCGATACCACTATGATTACGATCGATATATTTTAACGTCACAAAATCTTATTTGTTTTTTTTTTTTAGTCAACAGCCATTCATGTCACACTAAGGGTGGCAGTATGAACAACGCCAAAACTGTCATAAATATGTGCCAAATAGTGAACCAACACTAAACAACAACGACATAAACACTACAGAAACAACTGAGGTGGACGGCCGGTAGGCGGTAGCGGAGGGTGCACATTGTAGCGTCCCGGAAGAGTTTGTGCTGCAAGGGGATCCGGGTATTTGTTCTGTTGTGTTTATGTTGTGTAACGGTGCGGATGTTCTTCCGAAATGGGGTTGTCATTCGTGTTTGGTGTGGTTTCACAATGTGGCGCATATTTGTAACAGTGTTAAAGTTGTTTATACGGCCAACTTCAGTGTGACCTGTATGGCTGTTGACCAAGTATGACTTGCATTCACTTGTGTGTGTGTGAAAAGCCGTAGATATTATGTGATTGGGCCGGAACGCAAAGGCAGTGCCTTTAAGGTTTATTGGCGCTCTGGACTTCACCCTACGTCCGTGTACACAGCGGCGTTTTAAAAAGACATAAATACTTATGACTTTACTTTGCTTTTTTAAAACAGATACCGATAATTTCCGATATTACATTTTAAAGCATTTATCGGCCGATAATATTGGCAGTGCGATATAATTGGACATCTCTAGTTTCCTTAAAATATTTTTTAACCCAAATAGGTGAAATTACATAATCTCCCCTGGCACACCAGACTGTATCTCACGGCACACTTGTTGAAAAACACTGGTGTGGTTTGTTCACTATTTTATTTCAGGACAAAATTGCAATAGGAAACATATGTTTAATGTACCCTAAGATTTTTTTTGTTAAAATAAAGCCAATAATTACATTTTTTGCGGTTCCCTTTATTTAGAAAAGTACGAAAAAGTACCGAAATACCTTTGGTACCGGTACCAAAATATTGGTATCGAGACAACACTAATACACCCACTGGCAGAAATGTAGATTGGCGCCTATGGCAGTCATATATGTTCTGGCACTAGAAAGCCTATACGAGTACGCGCAGACAACGGATGGCCTTTATTGTGCTCTACCTCAGTGTTTTTCACCCTTTTTTGAGCCAAGGCACATTTTTTGCTTTGAAAAAATCATGAGGCACACAACTAGCAGAAATCATTAAAAAACAAAACTCAGTTGACAATAAAAATTCGTTGTTGCAATTGTTGGATACGACTTTAAAGCATAACTAAGCATGCATCAATATAGCTCTTGTCTCAAAGTAGGTGTACTGTCACCACCTGTCACATCACCCCTGACTTATTTTTTGCTGTTTTTCTGTGTGTAGTGTTTTACTTCTTGTCTGGCGATCCTATTTTGGTGGCTTTTTCTAATTTTTGGGTATTTTCCTGTAGTAGTTTCCTTTGAGCGATATTTCCCACATCTACTTTGTTTTTATCCTTCTTCATAGGGGACATTGTCGATTGTCATGTCATGTTCGGATGTACATCGTGGACGCCGTCTTTGCTCCGCAGTAAGTCTTTGCTGTCGTCCAGCATTCTGTTTTTGTTTGCTTTGCAGCCACTTCAGTTGTAGTTTCGTTCTGCATAGCCTTTCCTAAGCTTCAATGCCTTTTCTTATATGCACACTTTTTTTTTTTTTTTTTTTTTTTGGTATAAGCGTTAAACACCTTTTTACCTGTACCCTGCCTCCCGCTGTTTCAAACATCTACAAAGCATTTAGCTACCTACCGCCACCTACTGATGTGGAAGAGTATTACACGGTTACTCTGCCGAGCTCTAGATAGCACCGACACTCAACAACAAGACTATTTCAGTTGTTTTTATCCTTCTTTGTGGGGACATTGTCGATTGACATGTCATCTTTGGATGTACATCGTGGACGCCATCTTTGCTCCACAGTAAGTCTTTGCTGTCGTCCAGCTTTCTGTTTTTGTTTACTTTGCAGCCAGTTCAGTTTTAGTTTCGTTCTGCAAAGCCTTCCCTAAGCTTCAATGCCTTTTCTTAGGGGTACTCGCCTTTTGTTTATTTTTGGTTTAAGCATTAGACACCTTTTTACCTGCACCCTGTCTCCCGCTGTTTCAAACATCGACAAAGCAATTGGCTACCTGTTGCCACCTACTGATATGGAAGAGTATTACATGGTTATTCTGCCGAGCTCTAGACAGCACCGACACTTAACAACAAGAATATTTCAGTTGTTTTTATCCTTCTTTGTGGGGACATTGTTGATTGACATGTCGGATGTGCATTGTTTTTGCTCCATAGTACGTCTTTGCTGTCGTCCAGCATTCTGTTTTGTTTGCTTTGCAGCCTGTTCAGTTTTAGTTTCGTTCTGCATAGCCTTCACTAAGCTCCAATGCCTTTTCTTAGGGGCACTCGCCTTTAATTTATTTTTGGTTTAAGCATTAGACACGTTGTTGACCTGCACCCTGCCTCCCGCTGTTTCAAACAACTACAAAGCAATTAAATACCTACTGATATGGAAGAGTACTACACGGTTACTCTGCTGAGCTCTAGACTGCACCGACACTCAACAACAACACATCATTTGCAGACTATTATTACTGGTTTGCAAAAAATATTTTTACCCCAAATAGGTGAAATTAGATTCAATACTAGCATGCAGTGGTTGAAAAACACTGCTCTCCCCAACCATGGCAGCTATGGTACACACAGTAATATAAAGGCCCTCATTGGAGAAAGGGGGCTTACAATGGCTGCCGATGACAGGAGCAGACATCCGAGCAACTGAATTGAGGGCAGATTTGAACCGAAGATGAGAAAAGAGACGATGATGTCAGACAAAAAGGTGAAAATATTAAAATATTGTAGCAATAGTTTGGTTATTAGTGCTACAGGGCTAAAAATCTGACCGCAAAAAACGGGGTTACGGCTGGATAAAAAGGATACAAAAAATGACAACTTTCAAAGACATGGTGATCAATAAGGTGGGGAATGAAGACCAGGGACACGTCTCAGACCTGCGTGGAAGACCACGGTGTTCTTCCGACACCCCGGCAGCAGCTGCAGGTTTCGGAAAAGCCCCTTGGCCGTCAGCTTCACGTGGAAGTTTGACAGCGACAGCCTCGGGGACCACAACATTTTCGGAAATCCTCGTCTGGGCCGAACGAAGGACCTGGATTCTCCCTCCGGTGTTCAGCAAAAGGCTCCTCTTACTCTCACGGTTTGATTTGATTGGCAGTTAAATCCAGCGCCTCCTCGCATTCTTGCCAGATATTGGACAAAAATACTAAATAACATAAAATAAAGATCTCACTTAAAAAAATAAGTGAAAAAATTAAAAATGAGGATTGTTGCTTAAAATCGTCAACCCTTAATTCTGCAACAAAAAAAAACAACAACAAGAATGCATGAAAGATGGGACAAAAAAAACCCAAAAAAACCACATCCGTTTGTAAAATAGTCGCCACAGCGATGGGACGATGAATAGAAAATGGCGCCAAAAAGAGCTGTGGATTTTCCAGCTGCCAAGGTGCCCGGCGATAAAAGATGGAGAGAGGAGGAGAGAGAGAGAGTATGTTGGTGTATGTGTGAGGAAGGAGGCGGAGCCAAAATGGAGAGAATTGGTGCAGATGAATAGTAGTCCTCACTTCAACGCCATTAAGTCCCGAAGAACACGATGCCAGATGCTGTCAGAGCAAAGACTGTGCAAGATGTGTTTTTATCGGGGGTGGAAATGGACAAGGAAGAGACGCTGCATAGAGAGAAGGGGGAGGGGAGTGGCAGTCTAATAATCTCTTCATTTATTCAAACCCCCCACCTAAGGCCCGCCTCTCTCTCTTTCTCTCTCCATCATTCTCTCAATCCTCTTGTCAGCGTGAATCTATTTACCCTGTCAATATTTTTTTTTCAAGGTTAAATGTGATGAAAGAGAGGCATTGGGAAAAAAAGGCTTGTTTAATAAAAAGGTGTTAATAGGAGCTCCACTGTTTATTATGGGCCTGCTGCAATGCAATGCCAGCTGCCCATATCATTATCGTCCTTACTTCTGTTAGAGTAATTGTGTATATATTCTCACACACATCTTATGCTATAGTCGGATAGTAGAACCTCGGATTCAGGAGCAACGGTGTGGTTTTCGCCCTGGTCGTGGAACTGTGGACCAGCTCTATACTCTCGGCAGGGTCCTTGAGGGTGCATGGGAGTTTGCCCGACCAGTCTACATGTGCTTTGTGGACTTGGAGAAGGCATTGGGAAGTCCTGTGGGGAGTGCTCAGAGAGTATGGGGTATTAGACTGTCTGATTGTGGCGTTCCGCTCCCTGTATGATCAGTGTCAGAGCTTGGTCCGCATCGCCGGACGAGTTTCCAGTGAGGGTTGGACTCCGCCAAGGCTGCCCTTTGTCACCGATTCTGTTCCTAACTTTTAAGGACGGAATTTCTAGGCGAAGTTAAGGCGTTGAGGGGATCCTGTTTGGTGGCTGCAGGATTAGGTTGCCACCCTTCTGATTTTCCCAGGAGACTCCCAAATTTCAGTGCCCCTCCCGAAAATCTACCGGGGCAACCATTCTCCTGAATTTCTCCCGATTTCCACCCGGACAACAATATTGCTCCACGGCAGTCACCAGTCGCTGCTCCACACCAAGCACCGTCAGCTGCTTCCACGCCTGCCTTGCCGACTACGCGCACTGCTTCCACGCCTGCCACGCGCGCTGCCTCCATGCCTGCCACGCCGACTACACGCCCTGCTTCCGAAACGCCTGCCCACGACGACGCGGCCACCTCCCCGTCGGCCACGGATGTGGCCGTTCCCTGGTCGTCCGCCACGCCAAGTGCACCCACCTCCCCGTCGACCACGCATGTGGCCATTCCCGGTTTGCCCTCCTTGCCAAATGCAGCGGCGTTCAACACGTAGCCACCACCTACCTGACTCTCCCTTGCTAGTTGCGGGGACACTTGGTCTGGCGACCCACCGCCAAGCCCCCCCTCCACCCTCCCATGACTCTTGATCTTGCGTTGTTTTGTTTTTTTGGACATCTGGAATGTGTCCTTGAGGAGGAGGTACTGTCCTGTTTTTGTTATGTTCTGTTAGTTTTGGACTCTTTTAGTTCCTGTGTGACACCTGAGTTTTGTTTAGTTGCCATAGCAACTTATTATTTTCACCTGCCTCTGGTTAGTGGTACCACGCTCAGCTGCAGTCATCCACTAATCAGAGAGCTATTTAGTCACCTTGCTCCCCACGCTCAGTCTGGTATCATTAGTTGTTTCATGCCACAGTTTCATGCTTGTTTCATGCAAAACCATAGTTCATGTTGTTTGTTTCTTGCTACACCATAGTTTATGCTAGTTGTTTGCTTTATGCCGTGTGTCTGTAAGTTTTGTTTGTCTCATGCCTGGACTACGTAAGTCGTGTTTGTTTCGTGCCACAGTTTTATTAGTTCTCTATGTCCATAGTCTATGCTAAGTATTTTCTTTAACTCCAAGTGCGATCAGCCTTGTTTTTTGTTTTTGTACCTTTTTTGAGTGAAGATTATTAAATATGTTCCTACCTGCAAGCCTTGTCCGGAATACTCCGTTTGCATCCCGGGAGAACAAACCTCGCAGTTAGCTGTGAAATCCACGTTGTGACACATCCATAAATACATTGCAAAAGTGCAATATATTTATCTGTACAGTAATTAATTTATTTATATCTGCACTTTATTGCTCTTTTATCCTGCGCTACATTGAGCTAACGCAACAAAATGTTGTTCTCATTTGTACTGTAAAATTGTATTTGAATAACAATAAAAGGAAGTCTAAGTCCAAGTCTGAGTTTGTATAAAGTGTGAAAAAATCTTAGAATTATGGTTTTCTAAAAACCTTAACAGATGTAGCAGAGAAAACAAAATATCAAAATAATTTCCCATAAAACGAAGGTCTGGCAGTTTGAACACGTTTTACCACCAGGGGTCACCACAGCGAATCAATTGCATGTTGATTTGGCATAACATTTACACCAGGGGTCTCAAAGTCAATTTACCTGGGGGCCACTGGATACAGAAACTGGGTGAGGCTAGGCTGCAAGAAAAGGTTTCATAAAAAATCTAACATGCACTTTTTAAGGAATTCACCTTCTTTGAATGGCTTTAGAGCCCTAGCAACATACTTGCCAACTCTCACGATCTTCCCGGGAAACACCCGGATATCGGTGTCCCTCCCGACAATCATCCGGGGCAATCATTCTCCCAGTTTTTACCCGGACAACAATATTAAGGGCCTGCCGTAATGACACGGCTTTTAGCGTCCTCTACAAACTGCCGTCTCGTCGGCTTTTCCACCATACAAACATTGTGCCAACCTAGTCACTTATTGTATGATGCCTTTGCAGACCTACGGAAGTGACTGTAAGACATACTTAGTCAACAGTCATACAGGTCACACTGAGGGTGTCCATATAAACAACTTTAACATTGTTACAAATATGCGCCACACTGTGAACCCACACCAAACAAGAATGACAAGCACATTTTGGGAGAACATCCGCACCGTAACACACCATAAACACAACAGAACAAATACCCAGAATCCAATGCAGCCCTAACTCTTCCGGGCTACCATATGGGGCGGGGTTAGGGGGTGCAGGGGTGTATAATGTAGCCCTCACCGCGATTACAGAAGCCAAATACAACATGTGGCTGGGCTGGCACGCTGTTTGTACAGGTTGCAAAGGACGCTAAAGGCAGTGCCTCCACGGTGCACCCTTAATATTGTTAATTGGGTGAGATTGGGGAGAATGATTACCCCTGGAGGGGTGCTGTAAGTTGGGAGTCTCCCGGAAAAATCGAGGTTATACAAGTATGACTCTGTAAAGCGCCATTCATATAAAACCTGCGGGCCACACCAACATTAAATTTTCATATTAAGGTGCGGGCGCAAAATAACGTCTCGCAGGCCTCAATTGGCCCGCAGGCCGCATGTTTGAGACGCCTGATTTACACCAATGCCCCTCCTGATGCAATCCTCCCATTTAGCCAAGCTTGAGACTGCCACCTGACATCTGCAAGGCTGCGTGTT
The DNA here is from genome assembly GCF_033978795.1 of Nerophis ophidion. Taxonomy (NCBI): domain Eukaryota; kingdom Metazoa; phylum Chordata; class Actinopteri; order Syngnathiformes; family Syngnathidae; genus Nerophis; species Nerophis ophidion. Next base: position 54,003,056 of record NC_084611.1, on the reverse strand, counting down.
GGAGAATAAAATCTAATACCACCAAGACTTTTTTTCGCATTATTAACACAAAAATATATCCCGTGCAAACAGTTCAACTTGATTAACGTATTCCTCAACATTACTGATGATACCAATGTAAAGAGACAAAAAGTCATAGGAAACTTCTGTTTCTACAATTCCCAGCACAGCAGGAGAAGACTGTGTTACCTGTCCCGTGAATTCGGCCGAGTCTTGCAGAGCCACTTCTTTGCAAAGGACTGGATGTCTGCTTTGTCAGCTCCTGGCGGACAGTGGAAGGAATCTTTTCTGTCGTTCCGTTGGACGTTACTGCCTTAGTCCCGTTGTAATTGTTGACTGAGGGGATCTTCACACCTACAGGGAGAACATCGAAGATGTCAAACTTCAAAGCAATTCATGTTTTCGTATTTTTTTGTATATATATAGTGGTGTCTTACTCCTGGTGACTCTATTCTACAGTACCGGTAGTGTTCATTTAAAACTATTTTCTAATCCAAGCAGAAATGTTTGACAAAACCCAAAACCAGTGAAGTTGTGTCATGTCTTTTTGATCATGTCTTGTTTGGCTATGTTCTGTTTGGTTTTTGGACTCTTTTTTTTAGTTCCTGGTTTTTCACTCCCTGTTTTGTCACCATGACTACCAATCAGTTCACCTGTCCTCACGACTCACGCACCTGATTTATTTGAACTCACGCACCTGTTTTAAATCACCACATCACTATTTAAGCCTGTTATTTTCTGGTGGTCTGCCTGGCGACATCACATTCATGCTCTGCACTCTTGTCACTCTGTCCAAGTCAAAGTTCATGCTGCTCTTTTCCTTGCCACGCAAGTTTTTCTGTTATTTATGCCATAGTGCACATTTTTGTTTTATGTTCATAGTTTTGCCTTAGTGCACATTTTGTTTTCACAGCCAAGTTTTTGTACGTCCTTGTTAGGGCATTTTGTTTGTTCCTGTTTTGAGTTAAGATTTAATCATGTTCGTACCTTCGACCGTTGTCCAATCCAGTCGCTTTGCACCTCGGGAAAACAAACCAGACCACAGTCCACGCCTTGACAAGTTGTCACGTGTAAATGGTAAATAAAAACAGAATACAAATGATTTGCAAATCAGTTTCAACCTATATTCAATTGAATAGGCTGCAAAGACAAAGTATTTAATGTTCAAACTGGAAAATTTGGAATTAAATGCCTGCAACATGTTTAAAAAAGCTGGCACAAGTGGCAAAAAAGACTGAGAAAGCTGAGGAATGCCTGTCAAACACATACCACGGGTGAACAGGTTAATTGGAGATAGGTGGGTGCCATCATTGGGTATAAAAGCAGCTTCCATGAAATGCTCAGTCATTCACAAACAAGGGCAGGGCAAGGGTCACCACTTTATGAACAAAGGCGTGAGCAAAATGTTTAAGAACAACTTGATTTCACCATCTACGGTCCGTAATATCATCTAAGGGTTCAGAGAATCTGGAGAAATCACTGCACGTGACATCAGAGTGTAAAGGATATCACCACATGGGCTCAGGAACACTTCAGAAAACCCCTGTCAGTAACTACAGTTTGTCGCTACATCTGTTAGTGCATGTTAAAACTCTACTATGCAAGGCGAAAGCCATTTATCAACAAGACCCAGAAACGCTGCTGGCTTCCCTGGGCCCGAGCTCACCTAAGACTGACTGATGCAAAGTAGAAAGTGTTCTGTGGTCTGACGAGTCCACATTTCAAATTGTTTTTTTGGAAACTGTGGACGTCGGGTCCTCCGGACCAAAGAGGAAAAGAACCATTCGGATTGTTCTTGGCGCAAAGTTCAAAAGCCAGCATCTGCGATGGTTTTGGGGTGCATTAGTACCCAAGGCATGGGTAACTTACATATCTGTGAAGGTACCATTAATGCTGAAATGCAAATCATTGTATTCTATTTTTATTTACAAATTACACAACGTGCCAACTTCATTAGATCGGAACTCTGGCTGTCACTGAATTTGTTTTAATCTGCCATTGAAGTCTTCTAGCAGCTATATAGTTATGAAATAATGTAGGTCGTTACACGATGCATCTAATACTTTTAATTTCTGACCGTCCAAATGTTGACACACACGTAGGACGGAGGATTTCTGTCTGTCCATTATCTGTCTGAGCAATGATCCTGCAGCTGTGTGTGGAACTGTCAGTTTGCACGTCCTTCTCACAGGTGCTAAATAAAATGTAAAATAGTGCTCGCAAAAAGGTGTTTTTAAATCACGTTAAGTGTGTTAAATAATCATATTTGAATCGTCTCCCATTTTGGCCATTGTGATGATGAGCATATATACAATATTGCCAAAAGTATTTGGCCACCCATCCAAATGATGAAAATCAGGTGTCCTATAAAATCAAGCACTTAGGCAGATTGTGAAAGAATGGGCCGCTCTCAGTGATTTCCAGCTTGGAACTGTCATAGGATTGCCACCTGTGCAACAAATCCAGTCGTGAAATTTCCTCGCTCCTATATATTCCAATGCCAACTTTATCATAAGAAAAGTGAAGAGTTTGGGAACAACAGTAACTCAGCCACCACATGGTAGGCCACGTAAACTGACAGAAGCGCATAGTGCAAAGACTTTCTGCACAGTCAGTTGCTACAGAGCTCCAAACTTCATGCGACCTTCCAATGAGCCCACGTACAGTACGCAGAGAGATTCTTGGAATGGGTTTCCATGGCCGATCAGCTGCATCTAAGCCATACATCACCAAGTCCAATGCAAAGCGTGGGATGCAGTGGTGTAAAGAATGTCGCCACTGGACTCTAGAGCAGTGGAGACGCCTTCTCTGGAGTGATGAATCAATTATTTTCCATCTGGTAATGTGATGGACGAGTCTGGGTTTGGCGGTTGCCAGGAGAACGCTACATTTCCAACTGCCTTGTGCAGAGTGAGAAATCTGGTGGAGGAGGAATTATGGTGTGGGGTTGTTTTTCAGGAGTCAAGTTCCAGTGAAAGGAACTTTGAATGCTCCAGGATACCAAAACATTTTTGGACAATTCCATGGGACGGCACTTCAAGTTCATATGTGAGTAAAGGCAAGTGGCCAAATACTTTGGGCAATATAGTGCAATCCACTTTTAGTAGGTCAGTTTTGCATGTCCTATCAGGTTTGCACGTGTTTTAGTACACGCAAACCTTTAGTAAAATAGATGATAAATGGGTTGTACTTGTATAGCGCTTTTCTACCTTCAAGGTACTCAAAGCGCTTTGACACTACTTCCACATTTACCCATTCACACACACATTCACACACTGATGGAGGGAGCTGCCATGCAAGGCGCCAACCAGCACCCATCAGGAGCAAGGGTGAAGTGTCTTGCTCAGGACACAACGGACGTGACGAGGTTGGTACTAGGTGGGATTTTGAACCAGTGACCCTCGGGTTGCGCACGGCCACTCTCCCACTGCGCCACGCCGTCCCTAAATCAGGTCCAATGTCTTCACGGTGCCTCTGCAAAGTTGTTTATACTGCATGTTTACTCTTAAATATGTTAGGAACTTGCATGGCTGCAGCTTTAGTGATCCCAAGCTTCAGGAACCTGGAGAACGGGGAGCAGGTAAAATGAGTTTTGATTAACTTAAAACATAAATCGATTCTCGAGCACTGAGGAGTAAATAGGAACATGCTGATTGGCAGCCGGTCCACACCGGCTGCCAATCAACCGCAGGTGAGGGGGGGAAAAAACAGGAGACAGGAAATGGAAACAAAACAAGAGCACGGACAGGAAGTGAATACAAAAACAAGAAAACAAACAGAAATGAAGAGACAGATGGTCAGAAAATATATACAAATCCCGTTTCCATATGAGTTGGGAAAATATGTTAGATGTAAATATAAACGGAATACAATGATTTGCAAATCATTTTCAACCCATTATCAGTTGAATATGCAACAAAGACAACATATTTGATGTTCAAACGTTTTTTTTGTTGCAAATAATCATAAACGTTATAATTTGATGCCAACATCATGTGACAAAGAAGTTGGGAAAGGTGGCAATAAATACTGATGAAGTTGAGGAATGCTCATCAAATACTTATTTGGAACATCCCACAGGTGTGCAAGCTAATTGGGAACAGGTGGGTGCCATGATTGGGTATAAAAACAGCTTCCCAAAAAATGCTTTCTTTCACAAGAAAGGATGGGGCGAGGTACACCCCTTTGTCCACAACTGCATGAGCAAATAATCAAACAGTTCAATTCAAGAAAAACGTTTCTCAAAGTGCAATTGCAAGAACTTTAGGGATTTCAACATCTACGGTCCATAATATCATCAAAAGGTTCATAGACTCTGGAGAAATCACGCCACGTAAGCAGCATGGCCGGACACCAACATTGAATGACCGTGACCTTTGATCCCTTAGACGGCACTGTATCAAAAACCGACATCAATCTCTAAAGGATATCACCACATGGGCTCAGGAACACTTCAGAAAACCACTGTCACTAAATACAGTTCGTCGCTACATCTATAAAGCTCTACTATGCAGAGCGAAAGCCGTTTATCAACAACATCCAGAAACGCCGCCGGCTTTTCTGGGCCCGAGATCATCTAAGATGGACTGATGCAAAGTGGAAAAGTGTTATGTGGTCTGACAAGTCCACATTTGAAATTGTTTTTGGAAATATTCAACATCGTGTCATCCGGACCAAGGGGGAAGCGAACCATCCAGACTGTTATCGACACAAAGTTCATAACAGTTGTGATGTTAGGGTGGTGCATTAGTGCCCAAGGCATGCGTAACTTACACAACTGTGAAGGCACCATTAATGCTGAACGGTACATACAGGTTTTGGAACAACATAAGCTGCCTTCTAAGCGCCGTCTTTTTCATGGACGCCCCTGCTTATTTCAATGCCAAGCCACATTCAGCATGTGTTACAACAGCGTGGCTTTGTAAAAAAGAGCGCGGGTACTTTCCTGGCCCGCCGGCAGTCCAGACCTGTCTCCCATTGAAAATGTGTGGCGCATTATGAAACGTAAATTACGACAGCGGTGACCACGGACTGTTGAACGACTGAAGCTCTACATAAAACAAGAATGGGAAAGAATTCCACTTTCAAAGCTTCAACAATTAGTTTCGTCACTTCCCAAACGTTTATTGAGTGTTGTTAAAAGAAAAGGTGATGTAACCCAGGGGTGAACATGCCCTTTCCCAACTACTTTGGCACATGTTGCAGCCATGAAATTCTAAGTTAATTATTATTTGAAAAAAAAAAAGTTTATGAGTTTGAACATCAAATATCTTGTCTTTGTAGTGCATTCAATTGAATATGGGTTGAAACGGATTTGCAAATCATTGTATTTCGTTTATATTTATATCTAACACAATTTCCCACTCATATGGAAACGGGGTTTGTAGAAATAAGGGTCACGTTGTAAGGGGCCACGCCCCTGGCAAAATCGGGGCCCTAAGGTGGATTTTATTTAGGGACATGCCAGCAAAAACAATTCAGAGGGTAATGGTCAAATGCTGAAGAATGTTGATGAACAAGTAAGTGTACCTGAAGCTGTTTTCGATTGCGTTGACAGTGCCCGGTTTCTCAACGCAGGGGCCTTTGAGGCAGCAATGTTGTTCAAGTTGATGCCAGTGTTACAGGAAGTAGGCCCAGACAGGCTGCTGGTCGCAGGAGCACTGCATCTGCCGGGCCTCTCCTCTGTTGAAACCGGGCTACATGTGGATGTCAGAGAAGCTGGGGGGAAAAAAACACGAGGATTGTTCAAACGCTGTGATGAAAAAGGTAGTAAAAGGAGGATGACGTCAAATGCGCTGTATTGTTTTTAAGAAAGTATACATGGTTTGAATTCTAGCATGTCTCAGTCCTGGTACAGTTGCGGCAATTTTCAAGGATTGTGGTCAACCTGCGTCAGTATTTTCTTTACAAAATAATTTGGTGTGACACCAATGTGACACAGTAGTGTCAGTGCAGGTAGTGAGTGTGCCTAACACTCACTGACGCATCATTTACCCATCACTAGGGTTTTCTATATCCCATGTTAGCTATTGCTCTCCAACACACGCATGCACAAGAAAAATATGCACAGAGCAGTAAGTGAAAGACATCCATTACAGTATATATATTGAACAAAAATATTTGTTTTCGCTACCATATTTCATGACTTGAACTCAAAGATCTAATGAACTTGACTAGCCTGCACAGAGTCCTGACCTAAACCCGATAGAGCACTTAGAATGCTCCAGGATACCAAAACATTTAGTACAATTCCATGCTCCCAGCCTAGTGGGAACAATTTGGAGCGGGCCGCTTCGTCTTCCAACATGACTGTGCACCAATGCACAAGGCAAGGTCCATAAAGACAAGGATGACAGAGTCTGGTGTGGATGAACTTGACTGGCCTGCACAGAGTCCTGACCTGAACCCGCTAGAACACCTTTGGCATGAATTAGAACGGAGACTGAGCACCAGGTCTTCTCATGTGACCTCACCAGTGCGATTTTGGGAGAACGGTGGAAAATTCCTATAAACACACTCAGCAACCTTGTGGACAGCCTTCCCAGAAAAGTTGAAGCTGTAATAGCTGCAAAAGGTGGACCCACATCGTATTGAACCCTATGAGGTAGGAAAGGGATGGCACTTCCAACTATAAACACACAACACCTATTCCTCTCATATATTGTTCACAAATCCAGTCTAAATCTGTGTTAGTGAGCATTTCTTCTTTGCCAAGATAATCCATCCCACCTCACAGGTGTGGCATATCAAGATGCTGATTAAACAGCATGGTTATTGCACAGGTGTGCTTTAGGCTGCCCACAATAAAAAGGCCACTCTGATATGTGCAGTCTTGCTGTATTAGAGATCTGCGGGTCAGAAAAGCAGTTAATATCTGGTGTGACCACCATTTTCCTCAGCACATCTTATTTATATAGAGTTCATCAGGTTGTTGATTGTGGCCTCTCCTCTTCAATGGCTGTGCGGAGATGCTGGATATGGGGAGGAACTGGAACACACTGTCATTTAAGGCAGTATACTAAAGTAATGTCCGATCATTACCTTATAAAATTCGAAGTTCAGACTCATGTTCGGCAAGCTAATAATAATAATAATAATAACTGCTATAGCAGCCGCAACATTAATGCTGCCACGACAACGACTCCTGCTGGTCTACTGCCCTCGGTAATGGCACCATTCCCAAAGTATGTGGGCTCTATTGATAACCTCACTAACAACTTTAACAACGCCCTGCGCGAAACCATTGATAGTATAGCACCCCTGAAGTTAAAAAAGGCTCCAAAAAGGCATACGCCATGGTTTACTGAAGAAACTAGAGCTCAGAAATTATTATGTAGAAAGCTAGAACGCAAATGGCGCACGACTAAACTTGAGGTGCACCATCAAGCATGGAGTGAAAGTTTAATAACTTAAAAACGCATGCATACTGCAAATATCCAAAATAGTTTCTCTCGTTTTGATGAAATAACATTAGAAGAATTGTTACAACGTGTAAATGGAATAAAACAAACAACATGTTTACTTGACCCACTTCCTGGGAAACTTATCAAGGAGCTCTTTGTATTATTAGGTCCATCAGTGCTAAATATTACAAACTTATCACTTTCCTCGGGCACTGTTCCCCTAGCATTCAAAAAAGCGGTTATTCATCCTCTCCTTAAAAGACCTAACCTCGATCCTGACCTCATGGTAAACTACCGACCGGTGTCTCACCTTCCCTTTATTTCGAAAATCCTCCAAAAAATTGTTGCAGAGCAGCTAAATGAACACTTAGCGTTTAACAATCTATGTGAAACCTTTCAATCCGGTTTCAGGGCAAATCACTCTACTGAGACAGCCCTCGCAAAAATGACTAATGATCTATTGCTAACGATGGATTCTGATGCGTCAGCTATGTTGCTGCTCCTCGATCTTAGCGCTGCTTTCGATACCGTCGATCATAATATTTTATTAGAGCGTATCAAAACACGAATTGGTATGTCAGACTTAGCCCTGTCTTGGTTTAACTCTTATCTTACTGACAGGGTGCAGTGCGTCTCCCATAACAGTATGACCTCGGACTATGTTAAGGTAACGTGTGGAGTTCCCCAGGGTTCGGTCCTTGGCCCTGCACTCTTCAGCCTCTACATGCTGCCGCTGGCTGACGTCATACGCAAATACGGTATTAGCTTTCACTGTTATGCTGATGACACCCAACTCTACATGCCCCTAAAGCTGACCAACACGCCGGACTGCAGTCAGTTGGAAGCGTGTCTTAATGAAATTAAACAATGGATGTCCGCTAATTTTTTGCAACTCAACGCCAAAAAAACGGAAATGCTTATTATCGGTCCTGCTAGACACCGACCTCTATTTAATAATACAACTTTAACATTTGACAACCAAATAATAAAACAAGGTGACTCGGTAAAAAATCTGGGTATTATCTTCGACCCAACTGTCTCCTTTGAGTCCCACATTAAAAGCGTTACTAAAACGGCCTTCTTTCATCTCCGTAATATCGCTAAAATTCGCTCCATTTTGTCCACTAAAGACGCCGAGATCATTATCCATGCGTTTGTTACGTCTTGTCTCGATTACTGTAACGTATTATTTTCGGGTCCCCCCATGTCTAGCATTAAAAGATTACAGTTGGTACAAAACGCGGCTGCTAGACTTTTGACAAGAACAAGAAAGTTTGATCACATTACGCCTGTACTGGCTCACCTGCACTGGCTTCCTGTGCACTTAAGATGTGACTTTAAGGTTTTACTACTTACGTATAAAATACTACACGGTCTAGCTCCATCCTATCTTGCCGATTGTATTGTACCATATGTCCCGGCAAGAAATCTGCATTCAAAAGATTCCGGCTTATTAGTGATTCCTAAAGCCCAAAAATAATGCGTTTTCCGTTCGGGCTCCAGTACTCTGGAATGCCCTCCCGGTAACAGTTCGAGATGCTACCTCAGTAGAAGCATTTAAGTCTCACCTTAAAACTCATCTGTATACTCTAGCCTTTAAATAGACCTCCTTTTTAGACCAGTTGATCTGCCGCTTCTTTTCTTTTTCTCCTATGTCCCCCCCTCCCTTGTGGAGGGGGTCCGGTCCGATGACCATGGATGAAGTACTGGCTGTCCAGCTCGTCGGGACCCAGGATGGACCGCTCGCCTGTATCGGTTGGGAACATCTCTACGCTGCTGATCCGCCTCGCTTGAGATGGTTTCCTGGGGACGGGACTCTCGCTGCTGTCTTGGATCCGCTTGAACTGAACTTTCGCGGCTGTGTTGGAGCCACTATGGATTGAACTTTCACAGTATCATGTTAGACCCGCTCGACATCCATTGCTTTCGGTCCCCTAGAGGGGGGGGGTTGCCCACTTCTGAGGTCCTCTCCAAGGTTTCTCATAGTCAGCATTGTCACTGGCGTCCCACTGGATGTGAATTCTCCCTGCCCACTGCGTGTGAATTTTCCTTGCCCTTTTGTGGGTTCTTCCCAGGATGTCGTAGTCGAAATGGTTTGTACAGTCCTTTGAGACATTTGTGATTTAGGGCTATATAAATAAACATTGATTGATGATTGATTGACTTTGGTAAGGCCATTCTAAAAACTTAATTCTAGCCTGATTTAGCCATTCCTTTACCACTTTTGACGTGTGTTTGTGGTCGTTGTCCTGTTGGAAAACCTAACAGCGCCCAAGACCCAACCTCCAGGCTGATGTTTTTAGGTTGTCCTGAAGAATTAGGAGGTAATCTTCCTTTTTTATTGTCCCATTTATTCTCTGTAAGGCACCAGTTCTATTGGCAGCAAAAAAGGCCAAGTGCATAATACTACCACCACCATGCATGACGGTAGGGATGATGTTCCTGAGATTAAAGGCCTCACCTTTCCTCCATATTGCTGGGTATTGTGGCCAAACAGCCCAAACACGTCAAAAGTGGTAAAGGGATGGCTAAATCAGGCTAGAATTAAGGTTTTAGAATGGCCTCCCCAAAGTCCTGACTTAAAAATGTGGACAATGCTGAAGAAACAAGTCCATGTGAGAAAACCAACAAATTTAGTTGAACTGCACCAATTTTGTCAAGAGGAGTTGCTTAAAATTCAACCAGAAGCTTGTGGATGGCTACCGAAATAATTTTTGACCACTCCTCTTGACAAAATTGGTGCAGTCTAGTTCATTTACTCTCTGTAAAGCACCAGTTCCATTGGCAGCAAAACAGGCACAGAGCATAATACTACCACCACAATGCTTGACGGTAGGTTTGGTGTTTCTGGGATTAAAAGCCTCACCTTTTCACGTCCAAATATATTGCTGGGTCTTGGGCGCAGTTGGGCGTTCCAACAGGACAATGACGCCAAACACACGTCAGAAGTGGTAAAGGAATAGCTAAATCAGGCTAGAATTAAGGTTTTGGAATGGCCTTCCCAAAGTCCCAACTTAAACGTGTGGACAATGCTGAAGAAACAAGTCCATGTCAGAAAACCAACAATTTTAGAAGCTTGTGGATGGCTACCAAAAGCGCCTTATTGCACTGAAACTTGCCAAGGGACATGTAAGCAAATATTAACATTGCTGTGTGTATACTTTTGATTTGCTCACATTTTCAGTAGACACATAATAAATGAATAAAAGAACCAAACTTTATGAATGTTTTTTGTGACCTACAAGTATGTGCTCCAATCACTCTATCACAAAAAAATAAGAGTTGTAGAAATGATTGGAAACTCAAGGCAGCCATGACAATGTTCTTTACAGGTGTATGTAAACTTTTGACCACGACTGTTTATTAATATGTCAAACCCACCTTTGCACGTGGACTTGTTGTTCTCTTTGCATCCCATCAAGGAGGAACTCAGGCTTGGGAGAACTCCTTTTACAGGAAGTTTTGACGCTGGTCGTGCACCTGGTGGCTGCGGACTGACTCTTGATTTCGAGTTGGGATTTGAAGGGCTTGGTGTGGCATTTCGGGGTTTTGAAAGAGCTGAAAAGCAGAAGTTTGCGTTGTTTAGTAGAAGGTATGACAACATGACACGTTTTAACTTTGGAGTCTTCCATTTAGCCATTTTCTCTTTCTTGTACTTAGACTTAGACATTTTTTCAGACTTGCCATCCATCCATCCATTTTCTACCGCTTATTCCCTTTTGGGGTTGCGGGGGGCGCTGGCGCCTATCTCAGCTACAATCGGGCGGAAGGCGGTGTACACCCTGGACAAGTCGCCACCTTATCGCAGGGCCAACACAGATAGAAAGACAACATTCACACTCATTCACACACTAGGGCCAATTTAGTGTTGCCAATCAACCTATCCCCAGGTGCATGTCTTTGGAAGTGGGAGGAAGACGGAGTACCCGAAGGGAACCCACGCATTCACGGGGAGAACATGCAAACTCCACACAGAAAGATCCAGAGCCTGGGATTGAACCCAGGACTGCAGGACCTTCGTATTGTGAGGCAGACGCACTAACCCCTCTGCCACCGTGAAGCCCGACTTGTTTTTAGATTTGGAGAAACTTTAATGATCCACACGGGAAATTGTTCCACACGGTAGCTCAGTTACAAAGGATGGAAAGGACAATGCAGGTGTACTTATTTTTAAGTATATATATATATATATATATATACTGTATATATATATATATATATATATATATATATATATATATATATATATAATCTGTTCATGATTGAGTATATGCGTTCGTCCACTGTGTTCAATGGAGAAGTCTGATCTACAAAATTTGCAGGCAGCATACCCCTTCCCCTTCGAGCTGTCGTGGATGAACTGAAATTATTTTTTTCCAATCATTTTTGAACTTGCAAAAACCTTTTCTTCATACTTGTCGTCGCCATGTCTCTTCTTTGTTTTATCTGCTTCATCTCTGTTATGTTTTTGGACATTACAAATTGCCCCAATTTTTTTGAGCAATGCATGATGGGAATCCGGATGCTGCGTGTCAGTGTATTAACGTGCCGGCTGGAATAAACCCACCCTGAGAAATAGGTCTGTGCCTGCCTACTTTATGGGTTATAGATAAACCTATGGATAACGGAGACATATATAATAGTCTCCTTTTCAGATGAGAGAGGACACTTAAGGCAGTGCCTTTAAGGCACGCCCCCAATATTGTTGTCCGGGTGGAAATCGGGAGAAATTCGGGAGAATGGTTGCCCCGGGAGATTTTCGGAAGGGGCACTGAAAATCGGGAGTTTCCCAGGAAAATTCCGATTGTTGGAAAGTATAAGGACATGGGTGACAAGAGTCTGGTGTGGATTAACTTGACTGGCCTGCACAGAGTCCTGACCTGAACCCGATAGAACACCTTTGGGATGAGTTACAACGGAGCCTTCTCGATGAACTTGACTGTCCAGCACAGAGTCCTGACCTGAACCCGATAGAACACCTTTGGGATGAGTTAAAACGGAGCCTTCTCGACCAACATCAGTGTGTGACCTCACCAATGCGCTTTTGAGAAAATGGTGGAAAAATTCCTATAAACAAACTCCGCAACCTTGTGGACATCCTTCCCAGGAGAGTTGAACCTGTAATAGCAGCAAAGGTGGACCCACATCATATTGAACCCTATGGATTAGGAATGAGATGGGACTTCAAGTTTATATGTGAGTCAAGGTTACTTTTGGCAATATAGTGTATTGTAAGTATACAACAGGAAACCACTCACACATGAAAATATATAATGACAAACTCACAGTCCGGTGTTAAAAACCCCAACATTGCCGCTTTTGCATGTTTACAACTAATCCAAATAGACTGGAGTGTCATTCAAAAATTTTCACGGGCCCTTTCATAAGCACGGCTTTTGTCTGGCAAAGGAACAAAAGGGAAATGCCGACAAGGGAAAGTGTTTACACGTGTTCACCTCCGTCGCATTACGTCACATTAACAACAACAGACTCCCTGTCGACGAAGGCAGCGCAGCAGTTAAGCTCGGACTAAGTGACTGAAGCCAGCAGGAAACATCTGGTTTCATTTGGTTTCACTTCTAATCAGACATCAAAACGGGGAGGCCAGCTGGATTGTGTTACCTATGAAATCCATGTTCAGTCAGACCTGGACAATATGCACTCATTACGTACAACTTACACACATAAAAAAAAATTCTCAGTACACAAAATTATCTTCTTGTTCTCGTCTATACGTCTAAAACACGTGTAATGTAATGCTATGTACAAACCCTGTTTCCATTTGAGTTGGGAAATTGTGTTAGATGTAAATATAAATGGAATACAATGATTTGCAAAACCTTTTCAACCCATATTCAGTTGAATATACTACAAAGACAACATATTTATTGTTCAAACTCATAAACTTTTTTTTTTTTGCAAATAATAATTAACTTAGAATTTCATGGCTGCAACACATGCCAAAGTAGTTGGGAAAGGGCATGTTCACCACTATTACATGACCTTTTCTTTTAACAACACTCAATAAACGTTTGGGAACTGAGGAAACTAATTGTTGAAGCTTTGAAAGTGGAATTCTTTCCCATTCTTGTTTTATGCAGAGCTTCAGTCGTTCAACAGTCCGTGGTCTCCGCTGTCGTATTTTACGCTTCATAAAGCGCCAAATATTTTCGATGGGAGACAGGTCTGGACTGCAGGCGGGCCAGGAAAGTACCCGCACTCTTTTTTTACGAAGCCACGCTGTTGTAACACGTGCTGAATGTGGCTTGGCATTGTCTTGCTGAAATAAGCAGGGGCGTCCATTAAAAAGACGGCGCTTAGATGGCAGCATATGTTGTTCCAAAACCTGTATGTACCTTTCAGCATTAATGGTGCCTTCACAGATGTGTAAGTTACCCATACCTTGGGCAATAATGCACCCCCATACCATCACAGATGCTGGCTTTTGAATTTTGCGTCGATAACAGTCTGGATGGTTCGCTTCCCCTTTGGTTCGGATGACACTATGTCGAATATTTCCAAAAACAATTTGAAATGTGGACTCGTCAGGCCATAGAACACTTTTCCACTTTGCATCAGTCCATATTTGATGATCTCGGGCCCAGAGAAGCCGGCAGCGTTTCTGGATGTTGTTGATAAATGGCTTTAGCTTTGCATAGTAGAGCTTTAACTTGCACTTACAGATGTAGCGACAAACTCTATTTAGTGACAGCGGTTTTCTGAAGTTTTCCTGAGCCCATGTGGTGATATCCTTTAGAGATTGATGTCATTTATTGTAATACAGTGCCGTCTGAGGGATCAAAGGTCACGGTCATTCAATGTTGGTTTCCGACCATGCCGCTTCTCTGAACCTTTTGATGATATTATGAACCGTAGATGTTGAAATCCCTAAATTTCTTGCAATTGCACTTTGAGAAACGTTGTTCTTAAACTGTTTGACTATTTGCTCACGCAGTTGTGGGTAAAGGGGTGTACCTCGCCCCATCCTTTCTTGTGAGAGACTGAGCATTTTTTGGGAAGCTGTTTTTATACCCAATCATGGCACCCACCTGTTCCCAATTAGCCTGCACACCTGTGTTTGATGAGCATTCCTCAACTTTATCAGTGTTTATTCCCACCTTTCCCAACTTCTTTGTCACGTGTTGCTGGCATCAAATTCTAAAGTTAATGATTATTTGCACACAAAAAAAATGTTTATCAGTTTGAACATCAAATATGTTGTCTTTGTAGCATATTCAACTGAATATGGGTTGAAAAGGATTTGCAAATCATTGTATTCCGTTTATATTTACATCTAACACAATTTCCCAACTCATATGGAAACGGGGTTTGTACAATATCGGATTTGAACAAGATTTTTACTTTTCCATGTCAACATTTAAACAGTGACACAGCTTACCTTTATTGAGCCAAGGTTAACTATGTACTTTCTACCATCTAGCACAGACCATGAATTGATTAACGTGGACCCCGACTTAAACAAGTTGAAAAACGTATTCGGGTATTACCATTTAGTGGTCAATTGTACGGAATATGTACTGTACTGTGCAATCTACTAATAAAAGTCTCAATCAATCAAAACCTGGGCAAATTAAGGCCCGGGGACCGCGTGCGGCCCATTAAGCTTTTCAATCTGGCCCGCAGGACATTCCCAAATAATTTTTGCAAAATTTTTAAGATTGAAAGTGTAGCCGCCATTGTGAAGTGAAGTGAACTATGTTTATATTGCGCTTTTCTCTAGTGACTCAAAGCGCTTTTACATAGTAAAACCCAATATCTGAGTTACATTTAAACCAGTCTGGGTGTGGCACTGGGAGCAGGTGGGAAAAGTGTCTTGCCCAAGGACACAACGGCAGGGACTAGGATGGCGATAGCGGGGATCGAACCAGGAACCCTCATGTTGCTGGCATGGCCACCAACCGAGCAATACCGCACCAAAAAGTGAAGTGAATTATGTTTATATAGCACTTTACATAGTGAAACCCAATATCTAAGTTACATTTAAACCAGTGTGGGTGTGGCACTGGGAGCCGGTGGGTAAAGTGTCTCGCCCAAGAACACAACGCCAGGGACTAGGATGGGGAAAGCGGGAATCGAACCTGGAATCCTCAATCCATTCCAATCCAATCAACTTTATTTGTATAGCACATTTAAACAACATAAATGTTTCCTGCGATGAGATGGCGACTTGTCCAGGGTGTACACCGCCTTCCGTCCGAATGCAGCTGAGATAGGCTCGAGCGACCCCCCGCGGTAGAGAAATGGATGGATGGATAAATGTTTCCAAAGTGCTGCACAACAATATTAAAAACAATATTCAAATGTTATCCTTAGCTCCACCAATGTCTGAATAAAAACAAAAAATAAATAATTATATAAGTTGCTGGCAGGGCCACTATACCAACCGAGCTATACCGCCCCAAAAAGTGAAGTGAATTATATATATATATATATATATATATATATATATATATATATATAGCGCTTTTCTCTAGTGACTCAAAGCGCTTTTAAATAGTGAAACCCAATATCTAAGTTACATTTAAACCAGTGTGGGTAAAGTGTTTTACGCAAGAACACAACGGTTTATTGAAGGCTGAAACGGGGCTCGGGTTTAATAATTATTAATTGAAGGGGTTACACGACTTAGTGTAGACATGGTCTTAGAATAAGTTTACACTTTGCTTCCTCGCTCTCATGATGTGGCTCTCTAGCTTTTACCTTCTTTACAATCCTTCTTTCTTCTACCCCACAGGCCTCCCCCTTCTTTTTTAATCTCCCATCAGTCTGATTTACATCTATTCTTTCTTCACTCCCACTTCACCTTCATCTCCCCACTTTAGTTCATAACGCTTGGGTTTTCAGACCAAAAGACAGAGTGGGGCGGTTGCATAGGACTTTGCTTTGATTATAAACAAACTTTAGCGCACTACGCTTTTAGTCTTTGAATCAAACTTTAACATATGATGCTTTACTTTGGAGAGAACTTCATGTAAGAAAGTACAATGATTTGTTTTTTGGGGCGATTTCTCCTTCTTCTACATGTACAGACGCTTGTGGAAACCACACATGAATACCTTAAGAGAAAGCAATTGCAGCTATCTGGGATACAACACTTCTCAGACAGCAAGAGAACTTTTGAATGTCCGGGTCAGCTGTGATTCTACTTACCGAAAAACTTTTGTCCATTTGTCAGAATCAGATTTAGATCAGAATCAGAATCATAAATAATTTATTAATCCCCGAGGGGAAATTAAAATTTTCAGCACAATCCCATTCAAGATCAGACAATCACTACAGGGAGACAGAACAGGATCGCTGACAGGTATGCCAACTTCCGGCTTCCCTTACAAAAAAGGTGAGATACAGGTAAACAATGGGGGGCAGGGGGAGAAAATAAAAAGAGAGGTCTAAGTCTGGGCCCCTGGAGAGGGGGTCCAGACTGAGGCCAAGGGAAAAAACAACTCATAGACAGAGCACACACATAAGAGGGAAACATCAAACATCAAAAGAAGACAAAATACATTAAAGACATTAAAAGAGCAGAACAGATACAACCAGACACTTCTACATACAGCTGTGAATAAAAACTCAAAGAAACATATACACTGTGGTGGCCTCTGCGGTGTTCCACGCCATCGTCTGCTGGGGTGGGGCGAGAATGGCCAGAGACAGGAGCAGACCCAACAAAGCAACCAAGACCAACTGACTCCACTTTCGGCCGCCCACTAATTCGGCCAGAGTCCAGTCCGCATGGATGAGCGAGAGGATGCGTCTAAGGAGATTGAGGTGTCCGATACCTGCTCATTCAGCCAGGACACTGCGAAGCCTGTCCGTGCCAGTGCTCATTGCTAGCTCCGAAGCCCTGTCTCTTCATCTGTATCTCCTCCAGTCTCTCCAAACAGACTCTAGTGTGACAGAGACCCAGCAGCTGGTCTCTATGGCCAAAAGGCTCCCGGGAAGCAGATCCAGGGGTCCACAAAAAAGCACCGCAGAAGTCACGAAAGTGCCACCCCTTGTCACACAGTCCCAAAGGGTCCCCAACCTAAATGCAAAAAAAAAATATATATATATATATATATATGTACATATGTATATACATATATATATATATATATATATATATTAGAGATGCGCGGTTTGCGGTCTCATCCGCGGAGTCCGCGGATAAACCGCGGGTCGGGCGGGTGGCATGACGAAAAAATTGATTTTAATTAGATTCGGGCGGGTGGCGGTTGAACCATCCGGAAATATTTGATATACATGGTTCTGGGATCGGTGTCCTTTGCCATTCAAAGAGCCATTTAAGACCCGTGTCATAAAGCGAAGAAGACAATAGGAGACGCTAATATTCTCTAGAATGACTGCCGGCAGTCACCCAGATAATAAGTATTAGGGCGTGCTATGAAGCCATTGACTTTGTCGCCTTCTACAACATGTATAATCTGCTTGTCAGTCCAGCAACATGTTGTGTGTGGCTTCCGCGGCAACACGCACACGACTGCAAGGCATACTGGGTGACACAGAGTACACTAATGGTTGTGATATAAACAATTTTAACACTCTTAGTAATATGCGCCACGCTGTGAAGCCACGCAATACAAGATTGACAAACACAACATAAACGGAACACAACAAATACCCATAATCCTTTGTATCCATGAGACATCCTGACTATTTTATACACCCCGCTATCAGCAAACCCCGCCACCCTCCGACCTCCCCCGTGCGTCGGTAAGGGGGGCGGGGTTGGGGGCGCGGGGGTGTAAAATATATTCAGGAAGTTCACGGATACAAAGGATTCTGGGTATTTGTTGGGTTGCGTTTATGTTGTGTTGCTGTGAGGATGTTCTCCCGAAATGTGTTCGTCAATCTTGTTTGGTGTGGCTTCACAGCGTGGCGCATATTAGTAAGTGTTAAAGTTGTTTATATCACAACCATCAGTGGACTCTGTATCACCAGGTGTGCCTTTCAATCTTGTACGTGTGATTGCGGAAGCTGCACACAACATGTTGCTGGACTAACAATCGGTTCGTACATGTTGTTGAAGGTGTCAAAAGCAATGACTTCACAGCACGCCCATATTCTTGTCATCAGGATGAACGCTATTGGATACTCGCGAGAACGTTAGCGGCTCCAATTGTCTTCATTACTCTGTGAAACAGGTTTAAATAGCTCTGTGAGTGGTAAAGGTGGCCGACCTCTGATGTATTTCAGCGGGCGGTTGGCGAGTGGGTACGGTTCTGATAAAATGTTGGTTCGGGTGGACGGCGGGTGGATGACGAATTTGGTGATGCGGTTGCGGATGATATAATTGCCTATCCGCGCATCTCTAATATATATATATATATATATATATATATATATATATATATATATATATATATATATATATATATATATGTATATATATATATATATATATATCTATATATATGTATATATATATACATATAATAACACATGAAAACAAGAGGGAAACACAAATGGATGACACAAGAGCACAGAGCTCCTGCCAACAGCAGCCACTACAAAGGCGCCATCTTGGAAAAAAAAGGTGAAGGGGAGACAAAGACAATGCGGGCTGCCGTCGCGTGTGCTTTCTATTACCTGGTCGAATGCATTTGGACTGGCTAAGCAGATTGTATCAGTTATTGTCCGCCATTTTTGTCACGGACTCCACGTCCAGGTCCAGAGTATAAGGTCCAGAGTATATAAAGTCACCAAAAAGGAATGGACAATGAAGGTGAAGGCAAAAGAGTGGCAAGTGTCCTGACCAGATATTTAAATCCCTTGGTCGATTGATGCAAAGGGGTAGAAAAGCGCTATACAAGTACAACCATTTACCATTTACCATTTCAATGCCGGAGACACTTTAACGTCATGCCCAGGACACTGACTTTATATACCCTGGACCTAGACGTTGAGTCCGGGACATACATGGCAGACAATAACCGATACAGTCTGCTTCACCAGTCCAAAGGCATTTGCTGTTTTCCGTAGTCTTTCCTCGTCGGCCAGGTAATATAAAGCACACGCTACCTTTTTTGTCACAGCCACAGGAGCCCGCATTCTAGTTGTCTCTAATTCGACAAATGGACAAAGTTTTCCGGTAAGTCGAATCGCAGCTGACCCCTGACATTTGAAAGTTCTCTTGCCGTTGTATCCCAAATAGCTGCAATCGCTTTCTCTTAAGGTATTCATTTGTGATTTCCACAAGCGTCTGTACATGTAGAGGAAGGAGAAACACGGGCATGTCTGGATGACTCGCCTCCATATTTCCAGTGGTTATCTCCGGTTGTTATGAACCTGGCTGCAGCACATTCTTTCTGACGTCACTTCCTCTCCGAACTCAATTTGTAAACGATCGATGAGTCCATACAAAGCTAAGAGCTGGGAATTCAAGAAATACACGGCTCAATTACCCGAGTGAAATAATATCCAAGAAGGGGGACCTCAAACGATGGGTTAGTGTGGCTAAATAATTATTTTTTAAGGAGTTATCCGGCTTAATGTAGACAGGGCCTAAGTTGCAAGGGAAGACGTGAAAAATGGTTTGAGTGCACAGGCTCGCCAAGAGTTTGTAGGTGTGGGGTAAAGGTTTATTGGTTTTATTGTTGCAATGGAATGCTAGAAGTTAAAAAGGTATATTGATATGTTGCATGATAAGCAGGGTTTCCCACAGCCTGAACTAAAGTCTTTACAAGCTGCTCTGCTTAGTTCTGCGTCTGCCTCTGTCAGTATGTCTCTCCAGCACCCAGCCTTGTCCCACCCACAGAACCATCTGATTGGTTACACGTGGAGCGGTAACAGCCAATCAACAGTGCGTATTCAGAGCGCATGTAACAGCCAATCAGCAGCGGTATTCAGAGCGCACGTAACATGGAGTGAGCAGAAAGGTGTTTTTAGCAGGTAAGGCAGCGGACTCTCCCCAAATGATAGTAAACACCTCCGAGTCAACGACTAGTAACATCACTTTAAGCCCGGTGACGTTCTAGAAACAAGCGGCAGCTCAGCTCGCTCGCAGTCCCTGAGGTGAAGGCTAATTACCTATTAGCGTAACGTTAGCTCACTGTGCAGTGTGTGTGCGTGCGTGCGTCTTTGTGTGCGTGTGTTACGGACAGCAAAGCCCTGTCTGAGAGAAAGACAAGCAATATTGACTTACAGTTAAAAACTAAGTTATTTCACTTGTCCTTTTTTCTGTGTTGAAGCAGCAAAAAACAACTTTATGTTTAATGAAGAATTTCTATCTCTGATAGTTGATACAATAATGTAACTGCATCATAAAGCCTACATGAACTCCATGGTGTTCAGGGATGAATAGTCTATTGTACTATTTTTTTTCAGCTATAGTTACATTAATCATTAGTAATGTAGCAGCCTAGTTTTTAATGGCAGGGTCCCTGCTATCACATGTTGATGAAAATATAACATTTACATAATAAAAATCAACTACAGGCTTCCCAAAAGGAACAAGTGGCAGAAAATGTATGGATGGATGGAGTTGAACATATGTCAGCATGTGGCCCCACTTTTAATTCTTTTTTTCAAACGCTTATTGCAAACGCTTACTTACAGTAAGTCATTAATTTGACTTTGTAAGTCATTATTTTAGTATCTCGGGTAACTAGGACTGTTTTGTTTTTACTTTACGGAAAAAAATATCAAGATATATATGGTATATTGCCATTCAGCAAATGGAGCGGAAAACACAGCCAAAAGTTGTAGGCTTCTTCACGCGTGACGAAGCCAGCCTACTTCACCACAGTCTGTAGTCCATTGCCCCCCCCCCCCCCCCAGTCTGAAGTGGCAGCGATGAGGTGGAGACCTGATGGCGACAGGCCGAGATGTACCGATCCTTGCACCCACCCACCCCCTGGAGAGTCAACACCTTACCTAACACATTTTCTGGGGGAAACACTGATAAGCCTATGTATCCTGGAGACATGGCTGAGACCAAATTTTGGTTTTCGGATAAGAGGATTTGTGACTGTGAGATGTGATCGGGCTTAGGGTTTTCAGAGGTGGGTGGGCAACCTTTTATAAGACAAGATGTAAGGACCAAGGATATGCGTCGGTTGAAATAAGGACAGGGGAAAGTGATAAATATTTACAATCCAGGTAAAAAAAAAGTTGTATCTTGATAAAATTGTGCACATTGAAGGCATTGAGGGGAGTAGAATGATACTATGTGTGGATTTAAATGCACACAGTAATTTGTGGGGGTGTTAGGAATGATTTAAATGGGGTCGTAATTGAGCATCTGTTGGTGGAGAAGACAATAGGCCCTGGAACGTCTGGTTACTGAATCTATAGGTTCCTGTAGAAGTGTGTGGTTGGTGTTTCCACCGCATGTCAAAGTTCACGATTTAATATTTTTCTATACTGATACCATGTTAATAAACAGACGATATTAGGTCACAGTTCTTTCACCAAAAAGTAATTAAAATACAAAACAATCATATAGAAATCCATATTGTTATTTCTTTTTACAGGTTATTTACAGATAATACACCTTAGATATTAATATACATTGGCTCAATTTATAAATAGATTCCCCCCGCGACCCGAAAGGGAATAAGCGGTAGAAAATGGATGGATGGATGGATTCTTATTTAAGTTATTTAGTTCCTAGCGCATTCAGAGTGCACACACAAACAAAAGAATCTATTGATGTTTGGAATCTTAGTCTGGGGGTCAAGAGACAGCAGTTTTGTTCCTGAAGATCAGCAAGGCCAGGACAGACGAGTCATTGTCCATCAGAATGTGAACTTTAAGTCCGAGAAGTTTCATTTTTACGGAATCCAATGGTGCCACACGGCAAAAGCCGAAATCTAAGTAAGATTGAATATCTCAAATAAGGGCGATATTTGCTTATTTTCAGTCTGATAAGATAATTCTTCTCACTAAGCAGATTTTATGTTAGAGTGTTTTACTTTTTTTAAGCATTTGTTGCTGAGATTTGATGACCTATATTGAGTAAAAAATGCTGGAAACTAGAATATCAACTGATGGAAAGCTGTGTCATCAACACAGTTTCAGTGTTCATTTATTTACACACATACACACACATAACACTCATCTACTCATTGTTGAGTTAAGGGTTGAATTGTCCATCCTTGTTATATTCTCTGTCACAATTTTAACCATATATATGTACAGTAGATGGCGGTATTGTCCTGTTTAAGAGTGTCACAACATTGCTGTTTACGGCAGACGAACTGCTTTACGGTAGACGAAAACATAACTGCTGTTGTTGTGTGTTGTTACCGCGCTGGGAGGACGTTAATGAAACTGCCTAACAATAAACCCACATAAGAAAACAAGAACTCGCCCTTGATCATTCTACAGTTAAAACGTCATTGGGCAGGCATGCTGTTTGAAAAGTGGGAAAGCGGACGTGAAAACAGGCTGTCCTTACTCAAGTCCGCATTGAGCTGGAGGGGGCGTGGCCTTCAGCTCCGCGTGAATTTCGGGAGATTTTCAGTAGAAAATCTGTCCCAGGAGGTTTTCGGGAGAGGTGCTGAATTTCGGGAGTCTCCCGGAAAATCCGGGAGGGTTGGCAAGTATGAGATAATGGCACTAGCATTTACTTACGTAATTATTATTATTATTATTACTATTTATTTACTAGCATTTACGGCATGTCGCAGTTTGGAAAGTGGCTGTGCCAGTAACCTGAGGGTTCCTGGATCAATCTCCACCTTCTACCATCCTAGTCACGTCTGTTGTGTCCTTTAGCAGGCTTCTTCACCCTTGCTCCTTATGGGTCCTGGATAGCGCCTTGCATGAAAGCTCCCGCCATCAGTGTGTGAATGTGTGTGTGTGAATGGGTGAATGTGGAAATAGTGTCAAAGTGCTTTGAGTTCCTTAAAAAAAAGGTAGAAAAGCGCTATACAAGTATAACCCATTTACCATTTAATTTAAGAATATTTTTCAACATATTGAGCAAAAAAAGTCTCCTTTTTTTCTCCTAAGAAAAGTGAACTTGTTATTAATGAGAATATACTTATTTTAAGGTATTTTTGGATTATTTGAGGTTTGCTAATTTTACTTGTTTTGGAAAGTCTTGACAAGCCAAATTTTCTTGTTCTATTGGCAGATAATTTTGCTTAGTTCAAATGAAATACCCCTCCTTTTTGGATTTTTTTTTCTTGTTTTTGTACAGTAACTTTTTACAGTGCAGTCTATGTCGACTAGCTGACTGGCGTCGACATAAGCGAAATAACCAAAATCCGAATTATTTCAAACTTACGGTAGTAGCCTTTCCTCTCTTTGTGCATATTTGTAGTTGCATTTTTCTAGGAAATACTGACTCCCACCCCCTAAGCACACTGGGAATCAGCATTACTCCTCTCTAGTCAGTTTTACTAGTTACTTTATACTTTTTATTGTCTCGTTTTTTACATGAATGAATGAATGAAATAAGTTTATTTGGGTCGTATAATCAATCAACCATTTTGTGTGATCAGTTTTACAGTACAGGTTATACGTAAACAATCATACACATTTACACACAAAAGAAAAGAAAAAGAATGACCGAAAAAGGAATAAGCTTGTATTTGCCTATCCTATACCTTCACTGAAAATTAGATTGCCTGGAACAACAATGTTAAAAAAAAAAAATCAATGGGATGAAAGTAATTGTTACTATATTTTATAATTTTCAATTATTTCACCTTTCAAGGTTTTCTTAAACCTTACAAAAGAAGTGCATGTCTTCAGCTCATCAATGAGCTAGTCCCACCATTTAGCTCCTAAAACTGTAATACATTTGTATTTTATATTCGTTCTTGCTTTACCTTTTTCAAAAATCAATATCCCCCCGTAAATTATAGTTTTCTCCTCTTAAATGAAATAGCCTAAGAATACAAGCTGGAAGGCTGTTGTTCTTTACTTAAAACATAATTTCAATTGTTTTTAAAAACACAATGTCTGAAAATTTTAATACATTTGAACTTATAAATAATGGATTGGTATGTTCATGGTAGCACGCTTTGTGTATTATTCTCCCACTGCGCCACGGCGTGGCGCAGTGGGAGAATGGCCGTGCGCAACCCGAGGGTCCCTGGTTCAAATCCCACCTAGTACCAACTTAGTCACGTCCGTTGTGTCCTGAGCAAGACACTTCACCCTTGCTCCTGATGGATGCTGGTTGGCGCCTTGCATGGCAGCTCACTCCATCAGTGTGTGAATGTGTGTGTGAATGGGTAAATGTGGAAGTAGTGTCAAAGCGCTTTGAGTACTTTGAAGGTAGAAAAGCGCTATACAAGTACAACCCATTTATCATTTATTTATTTAATGACCCTTTTTTGAAGTTTTGTTTTTGGGTCTATGTTTGTTTTATAAACATTTCCCCAAATTTCAAAACACTACGTTAAATATCAAAAAATAAAATAATAATACAACATATGCAGGAATTTCTTATTCAGTATGTGTCTTACTTTATAAAGAATAACAATAGATTTGGATATTTTTCCCTTTATACATTCATTATGCGGTTTCCAACACAGTTTATGATTAATTATTATTCCCAAGAATTTAGTTTCATATACTCTATCAATTTCCACTTGATTTAATTTTAATTTTGCTTCACAATTTGTCCTTGCACCACTAAAAAACATAAATTTAGTTTTCTCATCAATTAATGATAACTTATTAATATCAAACCATTTTTTTAGCTGAATTAACTCAACCTCTATAATCCTCAACAGTTCCTTCAAGTCTTCTCCTGAACGATACACATTTGTATCATCTGTAAACATAATAAATGATAAATGGGTTGTACTTGTATAGCGCTTTTCTACCTTCAAGGTACTCAAAGCGCTTTGACACTACTTCCACATTTACCCATTCACACACACATTCACACACTGATGGAGGGAGCTGCCATGCAAGGCGCCACCCAACACCCATCAGGAGCAAGGGTGAAGTGTCTTGCTCAGGACACAACGGACGTGACGAAGTTGGTACTAGGTGGGATTTGAACCAGGGACCCTCGGGTTGCGCACGGCAACTATTTATTAGATACTGAACAAATATAATTTAGGTAAAGTATAAATAACTTAGGTCCCAATACTGAGCCTTGTGGAACCCCACAAGTTACTATTCTTGGCTGTGATTTAGTCTTATTAATTTCCACATATTGAGATCTATTACTTAAATAACTACTTAACCACTGTTGTGAACCAACTCTTATGCCATAGTTTTCCAATTTTTGCAGAAGTAAGGAATGATCAATTGTGTCAAAAGCTTTACTTAAGTCAATAAATACTCGAACGGTGTGTTGCTTTTTTTCTATTGCTGTAGTTGTTTTCTACAAAGTCCATCACTGCTAGAGATGTAGATGGATTACTCCTGAACCCATACTGATGGTCATTCAATAGCTCATGTTTGTCAATGAACTTATCAAGTCTATTTACAAATCATTTCTCAAGAAGTTTTGCAAATTGAGGTAAGGACACAGGTCTGTAATTTGAGACCATATGTTTATCACCATTTTTATAAATTGAAATAATTTTTGCGATTTTCATTTTGTCAGGAAAAATTCCAGTTGATAAAAATGTATTGCATGTATAAGTAAACGGCTTCAGGACACAATCCATCACTTCTTTAACAAGTGACATATCCACGTTGTTACCATCGACAGATTTTTTGTTTTTAAACTTTCTGACCATTTCTAACACATCACGTTGACAAACTACGCCCAGAAACCTTGAATTTTTTATGTCAGATACATGCTTTAACTTTTTCTCATCCTTCATATTAAAATTAATATTTTTTGCCAAATTTGGGCCAACATTCACAAAAAACTTATTGAATTCCTCAGCTATTTCGTCTATATTTTCAATAATTGAGTTGTCATCTGTTACCAGATATGCTGTAAAATTATTTTTGCAAGATTTTTTAATCATAGTATTAAGCACATGCCAAGTTTCAATTATATTATTTTTATGTTTATGCAGCAATTGTTCATAATAGTTTTTTTGTTGCAGCCTCATGATACATGACAATCTGTTTTTATACTTTTTATATTTGTCCTCATTTTCCTTTATCGATTCTTAATAAAGTCCTTGTAAAGCCTTTTTTTCACAGGCTTTTACTAAACCCCTTGTTATCCATGGTTTCTCCCTCTTTTTAGTATTTTGCTTATATTCTCTCAATGGACAAGGATGGTCATAAAGTGTCAGAAATATATCCAGGAATGTATCGTATGCTTCATTAGTATTCTCCACAAAAACATTTTGCCAATCTTGATTGAAAAGATCAGCCTTGAATGCCTTAACTGCTTCTGGTGATTTTATTCTAACACAATTATTTATTTGTCTTTTTGTTTGTAAGTTTTGCTCGTTGTTCATTTGGATCCCTGTAAAAACAGGCAAGTGATCACTTACATCAGTCACTAAGAGTCCACTTTTTCTCTTCCCATCAAATACATTTGTAAAAATATTGTCAATTAGTGTTAAGCTGTCCTTTGTTATTCTGCTAGGTTTTACAAATAGTGGAAAGAAACTCAAGCTAAACATAAGATTAATTTGAGTACATTGCCTCTTAGAGTGGTCTTAGGCCATATTGTATATTGCATATTGTGTATATTGTGTTGTTTCTGTATATTGTGTGGTTTCTTCTTTTTTTAAATGCAAAGCACCTCAGGGAAGCAACCTAAATTTCGTTGGACCTGTACTTGTATTTGTACATGCACAATGACAATAAAGATCATTCATTCAATCATATTGTCATATATTCTATACTTTTATTTCACAAAACTGCCACAGTAATTCTGTTGTATGTCTTGACTACAATGAAGTTCAAACTTTTGCACATGTGCAAATCCTTCTTTCCGTGTCCAACAATTGAACCTTTTGTTAGTAGTCCTGGAAGAATCCAGATAAATACTGCCATGTTTTTATCACGCTACATATTTTGCACTGAACAGGAAGTTGTTATGTGCACCTTCTGTTGTTTTTTCACTAGACAGTACCAAGTATCAATCAATGTTTATTTGTATAGCCCTAGGTCACAAGTGTCTCAAAGGGCTGCACAAGCCACAACGTACCTGTTCTATAACTGTAAACAAACTATTATTTCTTAAAAAAGTTGCCCCTAGGACTGGGGGTGTGCCAAATATTAAAACAGAATTGAACTGTTTTGAGAATTGCTACAACAAAACTAATACTAGATGCACTGGGTGATCAACAAAACTGCTCCCGCTAAATTGTTCGTATCTTTGATGATATATTGTTGAAAAAAGATTACAATAGCCCATGTTTGAGAAGCCAATTCTTAGTTCCAACGGATATGTTGGGCATCGCCCACCCGTCTGTCAAATTTCAAAAGCCAATTTGGCCCCTGAGCCAAAGAGTTTGCCCACCCCTTCCCTAGAATCTGAAATTTGACTGTATGTTGAGAAAAAAACAACCCTATATGTCAATTTCAACTTAAGCTGCACTTTTCAGTAATAACAACAAATTGGACTGGGAACTGAGTTGGTCTACGTAGACATGGTCCGTTACCTTACAGTTTTTTTTTTAATTGCAATTGAATTGCCTGTGAAATTCTCCTGATCTGATTTTATTTTATTTTTCTTACTCCTGTTGGTATCATTTTTCAGTATTGGTCTTATTTGGTAAATTTTCTGGATTGTAAATTTGCACTTTCTCGTGCATTACTCCGATCACTGAGAAGTAGAACTGCAAAAAGCATACTTGCCAACCCTCCTGATTTTCCCGGGAGACTCCCGAATTTCAGTGCCCCTCCTGAAAATTTCCCGGGGCAACCATTCTACCGAATTTCTCCCGATTTCCACCTGGGCAACAACTTTGGGGGCGTGCCTTTAAGGCACTGCTTCCTAGCGTCCTATACAACCTGTCGTCACGTCTGCTTGTCCTCCATACTAACAACTTTTGCCGGCCCAAAAACACAATATATGCGGCTTTTACACACATGAGTGAATGGATGCATACTTGGTCAACAGCCATACATGTCACACTGAGGGTGGCTGTATAAACAACTTTAACACTGTTACAAATATGCGCCACCATGTGAATCCACACCAAACAAGAATGACAGACATTTCTGGAGAATATCCGCACCGTAACACAACATAACAAATACCCAGGACCCCTTGCAGCGCTAACTCTTCCGGGACGCTACAATATACAACCCCCCGCGCCCTACCATCTCCCGAATTCGGAAGTCTCAAGGTTGGCAAGTGTGGCAAAAAGTGTTTTAAGTTCAGCACATCAGTGTGTAACTGGTTCCGACTGAATTTTGTCATATGAAAAGTGTGTTTTTATATGGTAACAGCAAATCCTTTTTACGAAGTAGTGTATAGTTTTTACAAGAGTGTTTCATTTAGCGAAGGATCTGAGGTGTTCTGCTAATTGTGTGGATGGTTGTGCTAATTGTGTGTGGTGTTTGAAAAAACCGGGCCCTTTATTCAAAATTGTGCTGAAACAATTGAAGAAAACTGTGACCGAAAATGGTCACCTAAAAGGCGAGTTGTTATACAGTCAGTGATCCGATTAGTGCGTCAGTGCAAATATGAGTAAGGAGACTCCAACTGGGGGAAAATTTGGCTTCAAAATAAACATTGGCAGAACTTAAAAAAAACAAAGAGATTTGCATATGATGCATCGATGCCGTTTTTTTATCAAAGCACACGTTTAAAACCTTAATTCTGGCCTGATTTAGCAATTCCTTTACCACTTTTGACATGTGTTAGGGCTGTTTGGCCACAATACCCAGCAATATATTTGAAGGAGAAAAGGTAAGGCCTTTAATCTCAGGAACACCATGTCTACCGTCAAGCATGGTGGTGGGAGTATTATGCTCTGGGCCTGTTTTGCTACCAATGGAACTGGTGCTTTACAGCAAGTAAATAGGACGATGAAAAAGGAGGATTACTTCCAAATTCTTCAAGACAACCTAAAATCATTAGCCTGGAGGTTGGTTCTTGGGCGCAATTGGGTGTTCCAGCAGGACAATGAAACCAAAACACACGTCAAAAGTGGTAAGGGAATGACTAAATCAGGCTAGAATGAAGGTTTTAGAATGGCCTTCCCAAATTCCGGACATAAACATGTAGACAATGCTGAAGAAACAAGTCCATGTGAGAAAACCAACACATTTAGCTGAACTGCATCAATTTTGTCAAGAGGAGTGGTCAAAAATTATTTTGGTAGCCATCCACAAGCTTCTGGTTGAATTTTTGACAAAATTGGTGCAGTTCAGCTAAATGTGTTGGTTTTCTGACATGGACTTGTTTCTTCAGCATTGTCCACATGTTTAAGTCAGGACTTTGGGAAGGACATTCCAAAACCTTAATTCTAGCCTGATTTAACCATTCCTTTACCACTTTTGATGTGTGTTTGGGGTCATTGTCCTGTTGGAACACCCAAATGCGCCCAAGACCCAACCTCTGGGCTGATGATTTTAGCTTGTACTGAAGAATTTGGAGTCAATCCTCCTTTTTCATTGTCCCATTTACTCTCTGTAAAGCACCAGTTCCATTGGCAGCAAAACAGGCCCAGAACATAATACGAACACACACCATGCTTGACGGTAGGCCTGGTGTTCCTGGGATTAAAGGCCTCACCTTTTCTCCGACAAACATATTAATGGATATCGCTCAATCTTTGTTTCATCTGACCATAGAACTTTCTTACAGAACAGGCCTGGGCAATTATTTTGACTCAGGGGCAAAATTTAGAGAAAAAAATGTGTTTGGGGGCCAATATATCTATTTTTAGGAAAACTAATACAAAACCTCACAAACAAGTCTGATTGATTGCTAAATATGTTATGACAGACCCCCTTAAAAAACGGAAAGGAATTACATTTTTTTCTACGAACGATAAAACCCTGAATATTGAGAACATATGAACGTCACACCCCCTCTCAATCAACATATTTTACAAATGCAACAAAAATGCAACAAACACAGCGAAATTTGAACACGAAGGGTAAAAAACCAAAAAACCTCTACAGTTCGATATATCTGATACATCACAAAGCTTTAGAACTTTGTTAAAAAAAATCTCCTTCTGAGTCTGTCCCTGACACCCACATTTCAGGCTGGCCGCTCTGGAAACACTCTGTGGAAACGCTCCCTGCCCACACTGCTTAGTGCCTTGTCTGACCTACTGTGACGTACAAACTGTAGATTACCATAGTAACTAATAGGGTTGTACGATATACGGGTATTAGTACAGTACCGCGATACTAATGAATCATATTCTGTACCATACCGCCTCTGAAAAGTACCGGTCCACCATACCATAAGATTTTTTTGTTAAAATAAAGCCAATAATGCATTTTTTTCTGGTCCCCTATTTAGAAAAGTATAGAAAAGTACCGAAAAGTATCAAAATAATATTGGCATCAGGACAGTAGTCAGTAAAATATCATGCACTGTATAGTTCAAGACTTACGGTAATTTGAAAACATCACTGCACATCATAATGGCAGCTACACTTTCCATCCTAAAGATCTAAAAAAGTTATTTGGGAATGTCCGGGCCAGATTGAAAAGCTTAACGAGCCACATGTGGCCCCCGGGCCTTATTTTGCCCAGGTCTGTTCCAGAAGGTCTTATCTTTGTCCATGTAAAACTTGCCAAGGGACATGTAAGCAAATATTAACATTGCTGTATGTATACTTTTGACCCAGCAGATTTGCTCACATTTTCAGTAGACCCATAATAAATCTGTAAAAGAACCGAACTTCATGAATGTTTTTTGTGCCCAACAAGTATGTGCTCCAATCACTCTATCACAAAAAAAAAGTGTTCTTGAAATGATTGGAAACTCAAGACAGCCATGACATTATGTTCTTTACAAGTGTATGTCAACTTCGGACCACACTTTGAAGGTGATTAGTAAATACATACAGCAACAAGTTGTGGTGTAAATACTGACACATATGGAATTCTGCAGCAAACAACACTCATCATGTAAATGACCCTCTGCATATTTAAAGTACCCAGACCAGTTTCTGTTTACTATAGTGTGTCTGTCAGTGTCGGGCAGAAGCTTGTGTCAGGTTTTTGTAAGTGTTGCCAGCCCAGATGTGTAATTTGCACACAACATTGTGCGTCTATGTGTTGCATAATGGTATGTGGAAGGTATGTTTCAACTGTGCGTCAGACTATTCCCTGATCCTGATGCTGAGAGAAACTTGTTCCATGACACATGGCACACATGCACACAGATAAGACATATTGTGTCTTGCGGTGGTTTTGATTTGAGGTTCCTAAAAAAGTAAATTACGGGTGCTGAAATAGCTCATGTTTGACTCACCCGGGCTTTGAAAGTGTTTCACTCGCATCGGAGATCCATCTCCGGCACTACGTCCGACTTCTCTCCCCACGGGTCCATCCGTTAAAGCTTGCCGGGACCCAAGGCCATCTGGATCTGGAGGTCTGGTGGCTGGAGGCGGCACCCTAACCCCTCGCGTGCTTTGCCCCTGCTGTCTTGCAACGGGTCCCAGCTTGGAGACGTTCTGCAGGAACAGTTGGGGCTTAGTGACTAGACTCCAACCGAGGGATCCCAGCTCAGACCTGCGCACTGAGACCATGGTGTTAGCCATTCCTCCTCCACGGTCACAAATGTGGACTGAGGGAAGTGAGGAGGAGGTGGTGAGGGAGACGAGGGGAGGAGTAAAGGACTGTGTGTGTGTGTGTGTGAGTGTGTGTGTGTGTGTGTGTGTGTGTGTGTGTGTGTGTGTGTGTGTGTGTGTGTGTGTGTGCGTGTGTGTGTGTGGTGTGTGTGCAGAAGGGAAGAAAATAGTGCTACAACAAAGAGACTACAAATATTCCAATTGTCTTAAACTTCCAGGTTGCGTCCATATCTCCATTGAACAGTCATACCCCAAAGTACTCATGTTCTTCCACTATGACTTAATAAACATGAGCACACATGGTGTGAGTTTGGGACTGAAGGGGGTGCTGTCTTTGTGTCTTACTTGCTCTATTCCAGTGTTTTTCAAGCACCAGCCTGGTAAGCCGTGGGAGTTGATCTAGTTTCACCTATTTGGGTTAAAAATATTTTTTGCAAACCAGTATAAATAGTCTGCAAATGATGCGTTGTTGTTGAGTGTCAGTGCTGTCTAGAGCTCGGCAGAGTAACCATGTAATACTTTTCCATATCAGTAAGTGCCAGCCGGTAGCTAATTGCTTTGTAGATGTCGGAAACAGCGGGAGGCAGGGTGCAGGTAAAAAGGTGTCTAATGGTTAAACCAAAAATAAACAGAAGGTGAGTGCCCCTAAGTAAAGGCATTGAAGCTTAGGGATGGCTGTGCAGAACGAAATTAAAACTGAACTGGTTACAAATTAAATAAAAACAGAATGCTGGACGACAGCAAAGACTTACTGCGGAGCAAAGATGGCGTCCACAAAGTACATCCAAACATAACATGACAATCAACAATGTTCCTACAAAGAAGGATAAAAACAACTGAAATATTCTTGTTGTTGAGTGTCGGTGCTGACTAGAGCTCGGCAGAGTAACCATGTAATACTCTTCCATATCAGTAGGTGGCAGCCGGTAGCTAATTGCTTTGTAGATGTCGGAAACAGCGGGAGGCAGCGTGCTGGTAAAAAGGTGCCTTATGCTCAAACCAAAAATAAACAAAAAGTTAGTGCCCCTAAGAAAAGGCATTGAAGCTTAGGGAAGGCTACGCAGAACGAAACTAAAACTGAACTGGCTGCAACGTAAACAAAAATAAAATGCTGGACGACAGCAAAGACTTACTGCTAGATATGTCCGATAATATCGGACTGCCGATATCAAAAGCCGATAAATGCTTTAAAATGTAATATCGGAAATAATCGGCATTGGTTTCAAAATTCTCGGTATGCGTTTCAAAAAGTAAAATTTAGGAATTTTTGAAACGCCGCCATACACGAACGTAGGGAGAAGTACAGAGCGCCAATAGACCTTAAAAACACTGCCTTTGCGTGCCGGCCCAGTCACATTATATTTACGGCTTTTGACCAAGGCATACTTGGTCAACAGCAGTACAGGTTGTTTGCGTCACGTTTATGCCAAGTAAGTTTTGTTCGTTTCATAGTCTATGCTAAGTCCTAGCTTCACGTGTTTTA
This sequence comes from Nerophis ophidion, assembly GCF_033978795.1. NCBI lineage: Eukaryota > Metazoa > Chordata > Actinopteri > Syngnathiformes > Syngnathidae > Nerophis > Nerophis ophidion. Next base: position 53,969,553 of record NC_084611.1, on the reverse strand, counting down.
GGCACGCTTGCCTTTTTTGTTCTTTGCCTGTATATTGGTAGTTGGGTGATTTATGTTTTCTAAATCAAATCCTACCTTCACGCCTTCGTCCGGAGCCGTCAGTGTTAGGTTTCCGGGAGAACGAAACGCTTAAAGTTGACCCTCACCGTGACAGAAAGGGCCTTATAATAGGCCTTAAAATTATTTATTCTAACTTTGCACAGGAAACCTCTCACTTTAAATGCAGAGGTTTCAGCACATATAAATGTATGATGTTCTGTATCTACAGTAAAAAGAGTGATTTCAACAACAACAGCTGACGTGTTTTAGACACACCCTCTGCGGGGGACGAGCCCGGGCAGGTTTTGTACCAGATCTTTAAAAGCAGCACGTACATGTACAGGGTATATGTGGACCATGCCCCCATCCACATGCCTGTCCCTGTCTATCACATGTATGGTGCTAAATCTCTAGTAGAAAAAATATATTATTAATTTCTAATCAGGCAATTTTACAGCGTACACCTGAGTCACATATAATTTACATTTTTCAAATAATGACATCAAGTAAGTCCGAGTCCATGGTCCTCGCCCGGGAAAGGGTGGAGTGCCAACTCCGGGTTGGGAAGGAGCTCTTGCCCCAAGTAGAGGAGTTCAAGTACCTCGGAGTCTTGTTCACGAGTGAGGCAAGAGTGGATTGTGAGATCGACAGGCGGATCGGTGCGGTGTCTTCAGTAATGCGGACGCTGTATCGATCCGTTGTGGTGAAGAAGGAGCTGAGCCGGAAGGCAAAGCTCTCAATTTACCGGTCAATCTACGTTCCCATCCTCTCCTATGGTCATGAGCTTTGGGTTATGACCGAAAGGACAAGATCACGGGTGCATACAGCCCAAATGAGTTTCCTCCGCCGGGTGGCGGGGCTCTCCCTTAGAGATAGGGTGAGAAGCTCTGCCATCCAGGGGGAGATCAAAGTAAAGCTGCTGCTCCTCCAAATCGAGAGGAGCCAGATGAGGTGGTTCGGGCATCTGGTCAGGATGCCATCCGAATGCCTCCCGAGGGAGGTGTTTCAGGCACGTCCGACCGGTAGGAGGCCATAGGGAAGACCCAAGACACGATGGGAAGACTATGTACCGGCTGGCCTGGGAACGTCTCGGGATGCCCCGGGAAGGGCTGGAGGAAGTGGCTGGGGGAGAGGAAAATCTGGGCTTTCGGATCGGTGGAAGATGGATGGATGGATGAATAATGACATACTGAGGCTATGTATTTCAGAATGTATGAATACAAGCCCATCGTGGAAACAAGGACAGTGCATGGACAATTAAACCCATAATGACTATTTAATAATAACACAAAGTCCATATGCTACTACTTTGAATGTTCCGGCTGATGGCCACACTAAACTATTTCGTAGTCACTTCATTCTGCACAGCCTCTTCCTGGATCCTATTTAGATTCCAAATGATCATTTCAGCATAGGTCTAATGCAGATCACATAAGATGAAGACATGTTTTATTAAAAAAAAATACTTACCAAAGTATGGTTGCCTGGTTTATCCGCGTTGCCGGCGGCCGGTGGAGTTTGAACCACACATTTTTCACCAGGTAACTCCTTTGTATGTGTCGACTCTACATTTACTTCATGATTATCAGACACCTCCTGAGCGTCCTTTCCGGGTCTGGGGCTGTGTTTTTTCTCAGTCACCTGTGAGTCCAAAACACTGGGGTAGTCCGAAGGAATTCTACGGATGGTCCCGCTCTGCCTTTTTGACTTTGTGGAATCCCTGAGCATTGTCTTGTGGCTGCTTTTGACGTTAGCGCAAAGTCCTTGGATGGGTTTCAACCCCGCGGCCACTCTGACAGTACCGGCGGATCTTTTATCTCCATTACAAACTTCCACCTCATCCTTCCTGGGAAGCATTTTTCTTCCGAATGTTGAAACGGATTTACTCTGCAACGAAATAGACAAGTTCAGCACAAGAAATGGGAAAATAAACATTAGATTAATAATAAAAAGTACACAACCTGTCCAATTGTTTTCAATGGGGAATGGGTGGGCTGTGAGTCAATTTTAGCCTTGATGTTTTTAAAGTCCCGTTTAGGAAGCCTCTTTTCCACATGATTTGAAATTTCCAAAGTGGTTGTCTTGGGGTTTGTACTGCCTTGGTGGCAACAGAGGAGTTTTGGGGCCATCACAAGATTTTCAGCTATGTTTGATAACGGGGCAAAGTCCTTGGCGTCTTGGACAGGACATATTGCAGAGGGAGTAAGACATGATTTGCAGCTGGTTCCACTGTCCTCAGATGTTATGTGAAGTGTATCCTGTTTGTCTGGTAACAACATCCCTGATACCGGGGTATGATCTACGCTCATAGCTTCAGTGGGTGGCGTCTGTGCCAAGTTCCCTCTGCTGAAGAGGCTTGGCTTGGACGTGTCTGTGAGAGTTACAATGGTTCTCTGCGCACCAGTTTCCGAGTTCAATGACAAAAACAAGGCTTCATCTTCACAGTCGTCGTCGTCATAATCTGCAAGGATTTCTGTTGCCTCCGAGTCTGGAGTTGATGAGCCAAGTCTGTTGTTATGATTACAACCAACTGTACTGGATGTCAGAGCCAGGGACAGTGCAAAGCTGCCATAGTCCTGCCAGGTTTCTTGGTGTTCATGAGCGCTAGCATCAAGGTAAACAGATATAGAGTTGTCGTTAGAATCTGACAGATCAGTTGCTGTTTGCATTTTCTCAAATGAAATATCATTTTCTGCAAACTGGCTTCTGTTCAGTGAGTGTTGGAGTGCATCCTCGACAATTCCTTCCGTTTTGGTCATTAGAGTCGTTGCCAGGGTGACTTGGAGCGAGCCATTGTTGTGTGGACTGACAGCACAGCCACTGTTGATGCTGCTGCGACTGCGCACAGACTCCGGAGACTCTCCCAGGCAGGAGGAAGACGACGAAGACGAGGAAAAAACCGGAAAGGCGTTCCCATTGTAGTCTCCTGTACTTTGAAGAGGGAGTCTCATACTTGTCTTTCTCTTCTTCACATCAGTGACGCTCTCACCTGGCTTGGAAACGCTCATCTTAACCAGGATCAATAGCGTTACCTGAAAAATGTTATCGACGCCCGCTTTTAGCCGACCATAATAAGTTTCCTTGAGATTTTCAGTTTCTTTGTAAGTTTACCGTTGCTCCTGAACCTCTTTATAGGCTCTGAAAGGGTATTTGATCAAAAGCCCAATCCATGATTTGATAGTCCGCCGCTAACCCTTCATCTTTGGGGGGGAAAACAGTTATGCGCACAGTTGTAGTCCCTTCACTTCGCTTCACAGAGTTGCAGCATACCCAAAATTCAGGAGTGTCATTGTTTTCTGTCAGGATAGAACTGTGCAAAACTGAACAATACTCTACAAAAGTATTGAGGTTGTTCTCATACAATCTGAAGAAAAAGAGCAGAAGAAAGGAAATACGTGTTAACATGGGAACAATTACAATACAATATAAAATGACAAAAACAGAGGTTTGTTCTCCCAGGATGCAAACTAACTATTCCGGACAGGACTTGAAGGTATGAACATATTTATTGATTAATTAATCCTACACAATACAAAAGACAGGAACTAAAACAAAAGAAAAGCGTGCCATTCGCACAAAAGGCTAAAGAACAAAAAACTCAGGAAACATAGACGTTAACATTAAGCATGAACTATGGACATAAAACAAACAAGACGTACTGTGGCATGAAACAACTAACACAACTATGCCATAGCACAACATGAAACTGTGGCATGAAACCAATAATGACGCCAGCACAACTGACTGGCAAAAGTGGGCTTAATTCGTATCTCTTGATTGGAAACAGGTGTGTGTCCCGAACACCAGAGGCAGGTGAAAATCTTAAGTCGCTATGGTAACTAAAACAAACAAGGGTGCACAAAAACAGGAACTAATGGAGTCTAAAACTAACAGAGCATAACAAAAACATGATCCGGACCGCGGATCATGACACCCACACAAACACACAAAGGCATTTCTTTTCAGATTCATTTATCAAGACAGTAGTGAACATACTCCCTTAGAGATAGGGTGAGAAGCTCTGCCATCCGGGAGAAACTCAAAGTAAAGCCGCTGCTCCTTCACATCGAGAGGAGCCAGATGAGGTGGTTCGGGCATCTGGTCAGGATGCCACCCGAACGCCTCCCTAGGGAAGTGTTTAGGGCACGTCCAACCGGTAGGAGGCCACGGGGAAGACCCAGGACACGTTGGGAAGACTGTGTCTCCCGGCTGGCCTGGAAACGCCTCGGGATCCCCCGGGAAGAGCTAGACGAAGTGGCTGGGGAGAGGGAAGTCTGGGTTTCCCTGCTTAGGCTGTTGCCCCTGCGACCCAACCTCGGATAAGCGGAAGAAGATGGATGGATGGATGGATAGTGAACATACAAGACAACTTGTCTTTTAGTAGTAATTAAGCAAAAAAAGGCTCCTAATTTAGTCTGCTGACATACGCAGTAACATATTGTGTCATTTATGTTCTATTATTTTGTCAACATTATTAAGGACAAGCGGTAAAAAAATTATTATTAATCTACTTGTTCATTTACTGTTAATATCTCCTTACTTTCTCTTTTAACATGTTCTATCTACACTTCTGTTAAAAAATGTAATAATCACTAATTCTTATGTTGTTTGGATGCTTTACATTAGTTTTGGATGATACCACAAATTTGGGTATCAATCCGATACCAAGTCGTTACAGGATCATACTTTGGTCATATTCATAGTCCTCATGTGTCCAGGGACGTATTTCCTGAGTTTTTCATGAACACCCCTGCTTATTTCAGCAAGACCATGCCAAGCCACATTCAGCACGTGTTACAACAGCGTGGGTTCGTAAAAAAGAGTGCGAGTACTTTCCTGGCCCGCCTGCAATCCAGACCTGTCTCCCATCGAAAATGTGTGGCGCATTATGAAGCGTATTATACGACAGCGGAGACCCTGGACTGCTGAACGACTGAAGCTCTACATAAAAAAGAATGGGGAAAAAATCCACTTTCAAAGCTTCAACAATTAGTTTCCTCAGTTCCCAAACGTTTATTAAGTGTTTTTAAAAGAAAAAGTGATGTATCACAGTGGTGAACATGCCCTTTCCAAACTGCTTTGGCATGTGTTGTAAACATGAAATTCTAAGTTAATTATTTTAGTTTGAACATCAAATATATTGTCTTTGTAGTGCATTCAATTGAATATGAGTTGAAAAGGATTTGCAAATCGTTATATTCTGTTTAAATTTACATCCAACACAATTTCCCAACTCATATGGAAACAGGGTTTGTAGTAGTGGCCTGGTGACGGTCTTAGCAATGACGCTTGGAGGATTCTCCGGACTATCAGTGAGTACTGTAATCTACATTAGAACTGGGGTTGTACGGTATACCGGTAATAGTATCGTACCGGGATACTAATGAATCATATTCAGTACTATACCGCCTCTGAAAAGTACTACTATGATTTTTTGCCATCACCACATCATCTTTCTGTTTTTTTTTTTAATTTATTTATTTTATTTATTTAAGAACTATGTCCCTAGACACATGAGGACTTTGAATATGACCAATGTATGATCATGTAACGACTTGGTATCGGATTGATAGCCAAATTTGTGGTATCATTCAAAACTAATGTAAAGCATCCAAACAACAGAAGAATAAGTGATCATTACATTTTAACAGAATTGTAGATAGAACATGTTAAAAGAGAAAGTAAGCAGATATTAACAGTAAATGAACAAGTAGATTAATCATTCAAGTTCTACCACTTGTCCTTAATAATGTTGACGAAATAATGGAATGATAAATGACACAATATGTTACTGCATATTTCAGCAGACTAATTAGGACCCTTTGTTTGCTTATTTACTGCTAAAAGACAAGTAGTCTTGTATGTTCACTATTTTATTTAAGGACAACATTGCTCTTCGATTGCAATAAGAAACATATGTTTATGTACCCTAAGATTTTTTTCTTAAAATAAAGCCAATAACGCAATTTTTTTGTGATCCCCCTTATTTAGAAAAGCATCAAAAAATACCGAAAAGTATCAAAATATTGATATCGGGACAACATTATTAGGAAGGCAAGATTGGTTAATACAGACCTCTCAAATATAGCTCAAATTATGGGGACTTATGCCGATCCCAGATACACATAAGCCATACTTGCCAACCCTCCCGAATTTTCCGGGAGACTCCCGAATTTCAGTGCCTCCCCCGAAAATCTCCGGGACAACCATTTTCTCGAATTTCTCCCGATTTCCAGCCGGACCTGAGTGAGGACAGCCAGTCGTCACGTCCACTTTTCCTCCATATAAACAGCGTGCCGGCCCAGTCATGTTATAACATCTACGGCTTTTAGAGAGTGTGCAACTGCACACACAACAAGGAGACTATAAAATATGTCTCCGTTATCCATAGGTTTATCCATAACCCATAAACTAGGCAGGCACAGAGCTATTTCTCAGTGTGTGTTTATTTCAGCTGGCACGTTAATGCGCTGATACACAATATCCGCATTCCCATCATGCATGGCTTCAAAACTGCGGCAAGTAGTAATGTCCAAAAAAAGATAGTGACAGGGAATTGAAAGAGGATGGACGATTCAACCCTAAACTCACTCCTTTCCTGCAAATTAAATTTCCAGGTTTCTGCCCATACCTATGCTCCTTCAAAGGCTTTGCTACTGGCTGCAAAGCATTGCACTTTCAAATACAACAATGAGTAGAGGAGTGTTATGTGTGTGTACTGTATATGTGTAAATAAATGAACACTGAAATTCAAGTATTTTATGTATATATATATATATATATATATATATATATATATATATATATATATATATATATGTGTATGTATATACATATAAATATATATATATATATACATATACATATATATATATATATATATATATATATATATATATACATATACATATATATGCATATATATATACATATACATACATATATATACATATACATATATATATACATATATATACACATATATGTATATACATATATATATATACATATACATACACATATATGTATATACATATATATATATATATACTGTATATATGTAAAATATACATATATATATATATATATACATGTATATCCATACATATATGATAGATGTATGTATACACATATATATATATATATATATATGCATATATTAGGGGTGTAACGGTACGTGTATTTGTATTGAACCGTTTCGGTACAGGGATTTCGGTACGGGGATTTCGGTTCGGTTCGGTGGTGTGCCGAACGAGTTTCCACACGGACATATTAAGTAGCGTACCGCACGTTGTGTAAACAAGCACAACGAGGCACAACACAAGGCATGCTAGCAGCGACTGGGCTATGAGGGACTGACCATACGTCCTCTTTTCACCGGATATGTCCTCTTTTGGGGCTGTCCAGGTGGAGTTTCTTAAATGCCTCAACTGTCCGGCATTTTAAGTGTGTGTTGCGTGTATTTTCAATGTACGTTCAGGGTTAAGAAGGGGTTAAAAACAAAACAAATTGTGTGCGCAGCAGCATTCGTGAGGGAGGGGCAGAGACAGAGAGAGCGAGAGAGTTATGATAAACATGCATGCGTTGCCAGGCTCTGCTTTTTACCCATAGATTTATCAGATTTTATTTTTTATTATCTATAGCAGGGGTGTCAAAAGTGTGCCCCGGAAGCCATTTGCGGCCCACAGCTTATGTTTTAAAGGCCCACGGCACATTCTAAAAATACAATTAAAATAAACAAAAACATTAAAAAAAGTGAAATAAAAAAGCTAAAATTTTGAAAAAGTTGCAACGTTGACTAATAAAACAAAGCTGTTTTTTTTCCAACTGTCACTGCTCAAAACGTGATATTGCATCAAAATCAATGTTATTATGAATTATTGACCTATCCAAGGTTCCCATTACTTCACATCAAATATTCCACTAAGAAATATATTTTTTGCTGGAAGATTGTGGAAATTTGGTAAATAAATGAACAAAAAATGGATATTTTGTTGTTTTCTTACGGTACCGAAAATGAACCGAACTGTGACCTCTGAACCGAGGTACGTACCGAACCGAAATTTTGTGTACTGTTACACCCCTATTATATATATAATATATATTTTTTATATATACATATATATATATATATATATATATATATATATATATATATAAGAAATACTTGAATTTCAGTGAATTCTAGCTATAAATATATGCACAACTTGGTTGCTTGGTTACCCCCCCACCCCCCAAATAGGTCTCAAGGTTGGCAAGTATGACATAAGCAGGTACCAATTGGTAAGAAAAACTGTTGTTGCATAGCAAGGCCCCTTTAAAAGCAAGACTTTGGACTCCATAAACCCAGGATATGAATGTTTTAACATGGCACCATTTAAAAATCTATCAATAATATACTCCTGAAATTAAGATTTGTGTATTGATATTCCTTCATACTTGACACAAAACTGTTATTTCATGCATAACAGTTTTGTATAATCTAAAATACCAGCCAGTCGTGTACTGCAGGCTCCCCTTAATAGACACCCTGGCAGTCTTCACCACTGCGTCACACTACAGCAGCACGGTGCTTGTATCGCTGCCCAACACTTCTCCGCAATCCAACACACACCTAAGCAGGATTGCAGAAGGCAGCGGTCCAAGCAACCAAGTTGTGCATATTAAGTGAGGCGGAAACAAAGTATTTGCCCTCACTGAAACAGGTTGAGAGAAGATCCGTCCATACATGGTCAGAAATGCTCACACGGTCTGAGCTGTACAGTGGCTCTACGGATCTATTAATATTTTATCGACTTGTCGATACCATCCATCCATCTATCCAACTTCTTCCGCTTATCCGAGGTCTGGTCGCGGGGGCAGCACCCTAAGCAGGGAAGCCCAGACTTTCCTCTCCCCAGCCACTTCCGTCCAGCTCCTCCCGGGGGACCCCGAGGTGATCCCAGGCCAGCCGGGAGACATAGTCTTCCCAATGTGTCTTGGGTCTTCTTCCCCGTGGCCTCTTACCGGCTGGACGTGCCTGAAACACCTCCCTAGGAAGGCGTTCGGGTGGCATCCTGACCAGATGCCCGAACCACCTCATCTGGCTCCTCTCCATGTGGAGCAGCGGTTTTACTTTGATCTACCCCCGAATGGCAGAGCTTCTCACCCTATCTCTAAGAGGATAGAGGATAGGGGATAGGGTGAGAAACTCATTTCGGCCGCTTGTACCCGTGATCTTGTCCTTTTGGTCATAACCCAAAGCTCATGACCCTAGGTGAGGATGGGAACGTAGATCGACCGGTAAATTGAGAGCTTTGCCTTCCGGTTCAGCTCCTTCTTCACCACAACGGATCGATACAGCGTCCGCATTACTGAAGACGCCGCACTCATCCGCCTGTCGATCTCACGATCCACTCTTCCCTCACTTGTGAACAAGACTCCGAGGTACTTGAACTTCTCCACTAGGACATGTCGATACCAATTTTGAGAAACAGTTCTTATGTTTGTGTTGTTTCACCTTGACGTTGGCCGTATCAACCTTCATTAAATATAATCAATGAGGCATCAGCAGTTCAATTCTTGAAGCAAAACTTGGTATTGGTTCATTTTAACAATGCTATTGATCCTCATCACTCAGAACTAAGAGTGAGAGAAACAAATATCAAAATACTATTAATGTCAATAATTCATTTTTACTAGCGCTAACTAACTAGTTCATAACCAAAGTCTGAGCACTGCCTGCTGGGACAAAAAAAGTAAGAAGAATACCCGCTAAATAAATGAAGCTATACAATAAAACTACCTCATTATACTATATGAATCAAACTACTACCTAGGACTGTACTGTCAACAACAATCATTGTAAAAAATGCATATTAAGTCATATTAACATCGAGACTGCACTGTAAATTCAAACTAGTTCAGTTTACGTAAAAAAAAGTCCGGAAACCGATAAATAATCAACTAAAAGTTAGGTAAACAGATCAGTGTTTCCCCCCAGAAAATGTGTTAGTTAAGGTGGTGTCTTTCCGACGGACAGATCGGGGAAGGGGGTGGGTGGGTGTAAGGATCGGTGTAACTCGGCATGTCGCCATCACGTCTCCACCTCGTCACTTCCACCACAGCCTGGGGGGGCAATAGACTACAGGCTGTAGTGAAGTAGGCAGGCTTTGTCGCGTGAAAAAGCCTGCAATTTTTGGTTGTGTTTTCCGCTCCATATGCTGAATGGCGATATACGATATATATCTCCATATTTTTTCCATAAAGTAAAAAACAAAACAGTCCTAGCTACCTGAGATACTAAGTATGTCAAATGCTGATATACGCTCAACTCATCATGCTTAATTTATTACAGCATTTGGGAAGCCTGTAGTTGATTTTTATTATGTAAATGTTCTTTTTTTATCAACATGTGATAGCAGGGACCCTGCCATTCAAAACTAGGCTGCAACATTACTAATGGTTAAGGTAACTATAGCTGAAAAAATAGTACAGTAGCAACAGGAGAGACTATTCATCCCTGAACACCATGGAGTTCATGTAGGCTTTATGATGCACTTACATTATTTTATCAACTATAAGAGACGGAAACTCTTCATTTAACATAATAGCCTTTTTTGCTGCTTCAACACAGTTCAATCAACACAGACAAAGGTAAAGTGAAATTACAGACAGACAGACCTTTGCTGTCCATAGCACACACACACACACACACACCTCAAAATGAGCTAACGTTACGCTAAAAGCTAATGAGCCTTCACATCAAGGACTGCGAGCGAGCTGAGCTGCTGTTTACAGGATGTTTCTAGAACGTCAACAGGCTCATATTGATGTTATTTGGAGCTGACTGGGAGGTGTTTATTATAATTTGGGGAGAGTCCGCTGCCTGATGCTTACCTGCAAAACACCTATCTACTATTCACGACGCTGGAGCACTGACTCCATGCGCTCTGAATATGCACTGCTGATTGGCTGTTACTGCTCTGAATATGCACTGCTGATTGGCTGTTACTGCTCTGTGTGTAACCAATCAGATGGTTGTGTGGGTGGGAAAATGCTGGGTGCTGCAGAGACGTACTGACAGGGACAGAGGCAGAACAAAGCAGAGCAGCTTGTTAAGACTTTAGCTTAGGCGGCGGCTCTTTGTTGTTAAAGCAAGCAACAAATCGCTGCCGGTCTGTGGTCGCCAAAATAAACAAAACAGTTGTACATTCCATCCATCCATCCATTTTTTACAGCTTGTCCCTTTCGGGGTTGTGGGGGGGTTCATCAATTTCAAACGAGAATACCTCTACAGAGGTGAAGGATTAACCATTCTGACATTTCTCCATTTCTAAAACAAATAGACTATATATATTTTTTTTGTCATAGCATTTTCAGAATGTGCTGTAGGTCGTTAAAATTTTTGCCATGGGCCGCAAATGGCACCTGGCCACACTTTGAAAAAACCCTTCCTGTCTGCTTAGTCGCAAGCAAACCTAGTATTTTTGTGCTCTGCGCCAAGACTACAGTGCACGGGATGAACACATGGTAAAAACCGGACGAGGCAGAGGCGAGTGTTTCCTTCAGCTTTAGTGCCCTCAGAGGTCAGCACTTAGTGTGGGCTTGGCTAACAGAATAGAATAGAATAGTTAGCAGAAAAAAAAATTCACAGCCTAAGTCATTAAGACATCATTATTCTTGCTATTTGGACTATAAAATACCGAAAAACATATTGAGAGGCTGTACTTCTTTCAGTCACCAAAACAAAGGGGTGAATGCATCATATATATTAGGGGTGTAACGGTACACAAAAATTTCGGTTCGGTACGTACCTCGGTTCAGAGGTCACGGTTCGGTTCATTTTCGGTACAGTAAGAAAACAACAAATTATACATTTTTTTATTATTTATTTAACAAATTTGCTAAATCTTCCACCAAAAATATTGTTCTTAGTGGAATATTTGATGTGAAGTAATCTGAAACTTGGATAGGTCAATAATTCATAATAAAATTAATTTTGATTCAATATTGTTTTGAGCAATGACAGTTTGAAAGAAAAAAAACAGCTTTGTTTTATTAGTCAACGTTGCAACTTTTTCTAAATTACATTTAGCCTTCAAGCTTTTTTATTTCACTTTTGTTTATGTGTTTGTTTATTTTAATAGTATTTTTAGAATTTGCCGTGGGTCTTTAAAACATTAGCTGTGGGCCGCAAATGGCCTCCGGGGCAAACTTTGACACCCCTGCTATAGATAATAAAAAATAAAATCTGATAAATCTATGGGTAAAAAGCAGAGCCTGGCGACGTATGCGCGTTTATCATAAGTGTCTCGCTCTCTTTGTCTCTGCCCCTCCTTCACGAATGTTGCTGCGCACACCACTTTTTTTTTTTGTTTTTAACCCCTTCTTAACCCTGAACGTACATTGAAAATACACGCAACCCTAACTTAAAATGCAGTACATTCGAGGCATTTAAGAAACTCCACTAAATTGGCCCTAGTGTGTGAATGTTGTCTGTCTATCTGTGTTGGCCCTGCGATGAGGTGGCGACTTGTCCAGGGTGTACCCCGCCTTCCGCCCGATTGTAGCTGAGATAGGCGCCAGCGCCCCCCGCGACCCCGAAAGGGAATAAGCGGTAGAAAATGGATGGATGGCACCTACACAGCCCAGCAAAGAGGACATATCCCATGAAAAGAGGAGGTCTGGTCAGTCTATCATAGCCCAGTCGTTGCTAGCATGCCGTGTGTTGTTTTTTTGATTGATTGAAACTTGTATTAGTTGTTTGCACAGTACAGTACATATTCCATACAATTGACCACTAAATGGTAACCCCCGAAAAAGTTTTTCAACTTGTTTAAGTCGGGGTCCACGTAAATCAATTCATGATGCCTCGGTGTGCATTGTTTACACAACGTGCGGTGCGCTACTTAATATGTCCATGTCGTTCAGTACACCACCGAACCGAACCGAAACCCCCGTACCGAAACGGTTCAATACATATACACCTATTTGTATTGAACCCATAATATATATATATATATATATATATGATCATAAGTTCGGTCAGGAAAAAACCCAAGAGGCTATATCATCCCTACAAGCCTGTTTCGCAGCTTTCCCTGATTTTAAAATCCCTTGGCGAGCAGGTAAACCTGCCAAACAGGCTTGTAGGGATGATATATATATATATATATATGTATATATATACATATATATATATATATATATATATATATATCCTTTTTCTACCGCTTGTCCCTTTAGGGTCATGGGGGGGGGGGGGCTGGAGCCTATCTCAGCTGCATTCGGGCGGAAGACGGGGTACACCATATGTATATATATATATATATATATATATATATATATATATATATCCAAACCCTGTTTCCATATGAGTTGGGAAATTGTGTTAGATGTAAACATAAACGGAATACAATGATTTGCAAATCCTTTTCAACCCATATTCAGTTGAATGCACTACAAAGACAAGATATTTGACGTTCAAACTCATAAACTTGATTTTTTTTTGCAAATAATAAATAACTTAGAATTTCATGGCTGCAACACGTGCCAAAGTAGTTGGGAAAGGGCATGTTCACCACTGTGTTACATCACCTTTTCTTTTAACAACACTCAATAAACGTTTGGGAACTGAGGAAACTAATTGTTGAAGCTTTGAAAGTGGAATTCTTTCCCATTCTTGTTTTATGTAGAGCTTTAGTCGTTCAACAGTCCGGGGTCTCCGCTGTCGTATTTTATGCTTCATAATGTGCCACACATTTCCGATGGGAGACATGTCTGGACTGCAGGCGGGCCAGGAAAGTACCCGCACTCTTTTACTACGAAGCCACGCTGTTGTAACACGTGGCTTGGCATTGTTTTGCTGAAATAAGCAGGGGCATCCATGATAACATTGCTTGGAAGACAACATATGTTGCTCCAAAACCTGTATGGACCATTCAGCATTAATAGTGCCTTCACAGATGTGTAAGTTACCCATGCCTTGGGCACTAATACACCCCCATACCATCACAGTTGCTTGCTTTTGAACTTTGCGCCTAAAACAATCCGGATGTTTTTTTTCATCTTTGTTCCGGAGGACACCACGTCCACAGTTTCCAAATATAATTTGAAATGTGGACTCGTCAGACCACAAAACACTTTTCCACTTTGCATCAGTCCATCTTAGATGAGCTCGGGCCCAGAGAAGCCGGCGGCGTTCCTGGTTGTTGTTGATAAATGGCTTTCGCTTTGCATAGTACAGTTTTAACTTGCACTTACAGATGTAGCGACCAACTGAAGTGTTTTCTGAAGTGTTCCTGAGTCCATGTAGTGATAGCCTTTACACACTGATGTCGGTTTTTGATGCAGTACCGCCTGAGGGATCAAAGATCCGTAATATCATCGCTTATGTGCAGTGATTTCTCCAGATTCTCTAAACCTTTTGATGATTATACGGACCGTAGATGGTAAAATCTCTAAAATCCTTGCAATAGCTCGTTGAGAAACGTTGTTCTTAAACTGTTCGACAATTTGCTTACAAATTTGTGACCCTCGCCTCATCCTTGTTTGTGAATTACTTAGCATTTCATGGAAGCTGCTTTTATACCCAATCATGGCACCTACCTGTTCCCAAATAGCCTGCACACCTGTGGGATGTTCCAAATAAGTGTTTGATGAGCATTCCTCAACTTTATCAGTATTTATTGCCACCTTTCCCAACTTCTTTGTCACGTGTTGCTGGTATCAAATTCTAAAGTTAATGATTATTTGCAAAAAAAAAAAATGTTTATCAGCTTTAACATCAAATATGATGTCTTTGTAGCATATTCAACTGAATATGGGTTGAAAATTACTTGCAAATTATTGTATTCCGTTTATATTTACATCTAACACAATTTCCCAACTAATATGGAAACGGGGTTTGTATATATATATATATATATATATATATATATATATATATATATATACACATATATGCAGATAGATAGACAGATAGATAGATAGATAGATAGATAGATAGATAGATAGATAGATAGATAGATAGATAGATAGATAGATAGATAGATATTTACTGTATATACATAAAAACATTCATGTATATGTATATATGTATATATATATATATATATATATATATATATATATACATATATAGAAAGAGAGAGAGAGAGAGATCAGCAAGACTTATTTGATGAGTAGCTCTCTTGCTGAAAAAGTGATTGCAGCCCTGATCTGGGAGGTAATAAAAGGCAACGGCAAAAAAAACAAAAAAAAACAACTGATGATCCCTAGTTCTGGTCAGTCAGGGGACCATCAAACTATCATCGCCATCCAAATATGGATACCAATGTAAAATGCAACACATGAAAAAACCACACATTTTAAATAGATAGTGAAATTACATCCCAGAGTCTAACGCAAGAAAATGCTTGAGTGCATTTACATACACAAGAAAACAAGATGTCTGGCATTGCACCAGTCAACATTTCTAACCGTATGGACGACAGTACACACACTACACACATAAACATACAGGCACGGAATGTAACCAACTTACAGCTGGCTGTTCCTCTCAGGCTGCACAGTCCAGAAAAAAACCCAAAGGAAAAATAATGGAAGCTCTTTCAGATCGGTTACTCTCCTTGCTTTAGTCTACAACACACTCGGCTATCTGTTCTCTCGTATTCACAATGTACCACACAGTCATTCCTCCTCCACACACACACTTGACGCTCATGTTTCACATTGTAACTGTTGTGTGCAGGCGCATACACGCAGGAGAGGGGACGACTACGCAGTATGTGACGTGGGCAGCAGCGAGAAGGGAGAGACGGGGCTGTGGAGGCCCTTGCATGATAAGGACAATTCTCAGCCTGCGAGAAAACGGTGTGTTTCATAGGCTATGTTCAGGAATACACACATACATAACTGCAGTGTGGGAGGATGACTCAGTCATGTGGTCAAAGGTTGTTTTTTTTTCCACAGTAGAGCTGGTGAGTCGGCGGACCAGGTAACCCAACTCCTCTCAAAGACCACCCTCAACCTCCAAAACACAGGAGGGGTCAGTACGGTCCAGACAATTCTTAGTCTAAGTCCCTTCCCTTATTCCTGGTCAGAATGTGAATGAAACTATTCGCCAATGTAATTTCATGTAAGGATGGGAGAGAACGGTCTAAAAACGAAAAGTCTGTGGGGTGACTTAAAGCAGTGTTTTTCAACCACTGTGCCGTGGAAGATTATCTGATTTCACCTGTTTGGGTTAAAAATATTTACCATTATAGTCTGCAAATATTGTGCCGTTGTTGAATGTCGGTGCTGTCTAGAGCTCGGCGGGGTAACCGTGTTATTCTCCTCAATATCAGCAGGTAGATAAATCCTTTGTAGATGTCGGAAACAGCGGGAGGCAGGGCGCAGGTAAAAAGGTATCTAATGCTTAAACCAAAACTAAACAATAGGTGAGTGCCCCTAAGAAAAGGCATTGAACCTTTAAGGAAGGCTATGCGGAACAAAACTAATACTGAACTGGCTGCAATGTAAACAAAAAAAGAATGCTGGACGACAGCAAAGAATTACCGCGGAGTAAAAACGGCATCTACGAGGTACGTCCGAACATGACATGATAATAAACAACGTCCCTTCTTTGCGGGAATATTATAACCGACGTGACGAGGACGGAGGCGCGGGGGGGACCGGTACTACGGTGGTACAGTACCCCGAATATGATTCATTAGTATCCCGGTACTGTACTAATACCGGTATACCATACAACCCTACTGTATATCTTAATATAGCAAACTAACCTGCGAAATCAACACACGATTATCCCACTTTTCAAAGCGCAATTAACATAAGCTATTATTATCAAGATCATTTTTAAATGATCAATTAGTTAACTAATCAGTGCAATAATTAATCCACTCTTATTGGTCATATCAAACTGCAAGTTTGCATCTAAAAATCATAATCAACAGTAGTAGCTATTAAAAGACAAGGCACGTTAAGGTAATATAAGGTCAGTTAATGTTAAAAAAAAACACCTTAAATAATGAATAAATTTATCAGGATATGGATAAGTTATTATTATTAGTACCGTTATACTTTGCAGTCCAAAATTGTTGCATCCCTAACCTTAATTTAGTTGTAAACCAACTTCCAAGTATTTTCAGATATGAGCTGTCGTTCGGCTTTTTGTTAAGCTTTAAGTTAAGAGCAAATATGTTTGAGTTACGAGTGGCAGCCGGTAGCTAATTGTTTTGTTGATGTCGGAAACATCGGGACGGAGGGCGCAGGTAAAAAGGTATCTAATGCTTTAAACCAAAACTAAACAAATGGTCAGTGCCTCTTAGAGAAGTCATTGAAGCTTTAGGGAAGGCCACGCGGAACAAGTCTCAAGTCTCAAGTTTATTGTTCTTCGGTCAATGGTCAACAAAGCAAAAAAAACAGTTGTACATTCATAGATTGAAAATAAAAAGTTGTACATTCATAGATTGAAAATGAAAAATGTTACAGACCGAAAGGGTTTAGGCTGAAGTTAAACACTTATTGCGCCTAACCCTATAAACAAATTCAAGTAAAAAATAAACTTCCGAAAGTTATAAAAAGTCCTTTGCACAACATATTATAAATACACATTATAAACAACATTATAAACAACATCATAAACAACATGAACGTAGTACAATTTTATACACAGTACAGGCATGTGAAATATCCCTGTGTACATATAGACCTTTGCACTAATTATATATACAATATATACAAACAATTGTACTTCTATTATTATTTATATCTCATGTTTAATTTTTAATTAACATTAATCATAGTATTAACTACAATGTTAATTCAAGAGTGATATATTTTTTCAAGACATTGGTCTTAAAGTGTTTTTTAAATGTGTGAATGGAACTGGAACATTTTAAGGAATCATCCAAGCTGTTCCACAGTTGAACTCCTCTAACAGAAAATCATCTACTTTTTAAGCTTGTTCTTATTTTTGCTTTCTGAAAGAAAGCTGAACCTCTGAGGTCATAGGGATTCTCTCTGGGTTTAAATCTCACTTGTAAACATCCAGGCAGCATGTGGTTATGAGCTTTAAAAGCCACAATAGTAGTATTGAGGTCAACAAGATCGTGCAGTTTTAATGTTTTTAATTTAATGAACAGAGCATTGGTATGGTCATGATAATTCGCATAAGTTACAATTCTAATCGCTTTCTTTTGAAGTAAAAATATAGAGTTGATGTTTGATTTGTAATTGTTTCCCCAGATTTCAACACAATAGTTAAGATATGGGAGTATGAAAGAATTATATAACATGATAAGAGCCTTTTGATTCACAGAGTTTTTAATTTTATGTAACATAGCAATATTTTTTGCCATCTTTGTCTTAAGTATATTTATGTACAGTTTCCAATTTAATTTATCATCTATATAGATTCCCAAAAATGTTATTGAATACACCCTTTCTATCTCCATATCATCAATTCTTATATGACGCTGTATGTTATTTTTCCTATTTCCAAAAATTATATATTTAGTTTTATTTAGGTTGATTGATAGTTTATTTGCATCAAACCATTGCTTTAGTATGTGGAGTTCAATCTCTACAGTCTCTAGGAGTTGGTCAAGGTCTTGCCCAGAACAGTACAGACTTGTATCATCAGCAAAAAGAATACAGTTGAGTTTTTTAAGTATTTTGGAAATATCATTAATATACAGTAAAAACAATTTTGGCCCCAGTACAGAACCCTGGGGTACTCCATGTGTTATGATCTTTTTGTCTGAATCTACATTGTTCATATGCACATACTGCTCTCTGCCACAAAGACAACTTTTCAAAACAAAACAAAACTAAAACCGGACTGGCTGCAAAGTAAACAAAAACCGAATGCTGGACAACAGCAAAGACTCACTGTGGAGCAAAGACAATGTACATCCAAACATGACATGACAATCAACAATGTCCCCACAATTGAGTGGTAACCCAACTTCCAAGTATTTAGAGGTATGAGCTGTCGTTCGGCTTTTTGACAAGCTTTAAGATACGAGCAAATACGTTTGAGTTACGAGTGGCAGTCAGTTAAAGTTAAAGTATCCATGATTGTCACACACACTAGGTGTGGTGAAATTTGTCCTCTGCATTTGACCCATCCCCTTGATCACCCCCTGGGAAGCGAGGGGAGCAGCGGGCAGCAGCGGGAATCATTTATGGTGATTTAAGCCCCAATTCCAACCCTTGATGCTGAGTGCCAAGCAGGGAGGCAATAGGTACCATTTTTTTATAGTATTTGGTATGACTCGGCCGGTGTTTGAACTCACAACTTACCGATCTCAGAGCGGACACTCTAACCACTAGGCCACTGAGTCGGTAGCTAATTGCTTTGTAGACTTTGGAAACAGGAGGAGGCAGGGCGCAGGTAAAAAGGTGTCTAATGCTTAAACCACAAATAAACTAAAGATGAGTGCCCCTAAGAAAGGGCCTTGAAGCTTTAGGGAGTGCTACGCGGAACGAAACTAAAACTGGACTGGCTATAAAGTAAACAAAAACCGAATGCTGGACGACAGCAAAGACATACCGCGGAGCAAAGACGGCATCCACGATGTACGTCCGAACATGACATGGCAATCAGCAATGTCCCCGCAAAGAAGGACAAACTGCTTTTAAACCAGCAATGACACGACGTGACAAATGAAGTTGAGGTGATTAGGGTGGAAGTGACCGGTACTTCTTAGAGGCGGTATAGTACCCCGAAAATGATTCATTGGTATCACGGTACTATTTATACCGGGATACCGGTCTTTGTTACTTAAAGTATGTACCCCGTACTAAAGTGTTACCAAAACTTTTTAACAATACCGTATGTTTGTTTGTGTGTTGTAGTATTTTTATTTTGACGTACATCACTCTGGTTTCCTTGGACTAAGTGATTTCTAATGACCAGTATGAGCAGCCGAGAGTGCACAATAACTTGATATACATTCATTCGCCCACAAGACTCCCAACCCTAACACCCTTTGACAGAGAGACCAAATGCAGCGTCCCAATTGCATGCTTCAACAGGCAAGGGCCTGAATTGACTTGCACATACATTTGTAGCTTCAAAACTGAAGCTGGAGAAATAACTCGACTTAACAGTCTGTGTTAACATGAGTAATTGGCATTTTAATACTGTTCCTTTTTTTTTTATAGACGTTTACTAAACTTCTTTGGATTACAGTATTTCTGCAGTCCCAACCCCTGAATTTATGTCGGTACCGGTACCAGAATTATTTTAAAACTTTTCAGTACTTTTTGGTACTTTGCTAAAGAAAAGGGACCACAAAAATCGTATTATTGGCTTTATTTGTTTTTTTAAATCTTAGGGTACATTAAACATGTTTCTTATTGCAAGTTTGTTCTTAAATAAAATAGTGATCATACAAGACAACTTGTCTTTTAGTAGTAAGTAAGCAAACAAAGGGTCCTAATTTAGCTGCTGACATATGCAGTAACATATTGTGTCATTTATCATTCTATTATTTTGTCAAAATTATCAAAGGGGAACATTACCACAATTTCAAAAGGGTTAAAAACAATAAAAATCAGTTCCCAGTGGCTTGTTGTATTTTTTGAAGTTCTTTTCAAAATTTTACCGGTCCCGGAATATTCCTAAATAAAGCTTTAAACTGCAATATTTTCGCTACCTTCGAAACCACTATCCATTTCCCTGTGACGTGATACAGGGCTGCCAATACAAACAACATGGCGGTTACCACAGCAAGATATAGCGACATTAGCTCGGATTCAGACTCGGATTTCAGCGGCTTAAGCGATTCAACAGATTACATATGTATAGAAAAAGATGGTAGCGAAAACGAAATTGAAGAAGAAATTGAAGCTATTGAGCGAATAGCTATTGACGCTATTCAGCCATAGCATGGGTGTACCTAATGAAGTGGCCCATAGCATGGCTGCCTTATTAGCATCGTCGGTAAAATGTGCGGACCAAACGATCAGGACTTTTGCATCTTGTGACACTGGAGCAACTTAAATCCGTCGATTGGTAAGTGTTTGTTTTGCATTAAATGTGGGTATCTAGTTTCAAATGTACATACAGCTAGCGTAAATAGCATGTTAGCATCGATTAGCGTAGCATGTTAGCATCGATTAGCTGGCAGTCATGCCGTGACCAAATACGTCTGATTAGCACATAAGTCAACAACATCAACAAAACTCACCTTTGTCATTTTGTTGACTTAATCGTTGCAAATGCATCTGCAGGTTATCCATACATCTCTGTGTCATGTCTGTCTTCGCATTGCCGGTCAAATGTGAAGACACTTTGGTACATTCAATGGGGGTCTGGCGGCAGATTTCTTGCCAGTGGTGCAACTTGAATCCCTCCCTGTTAGTGTTGTTACATCCTCCAACAACACACCGACGAGGCATGATGTCGCCAAGGTTCCAAAAAATAGTCGAAAAAACTGAAAATAACAGAGCTGAGACCCGGTTTTTGTAATGTGAAAATGAATATGGCAGGTGTGTTACCTCGGTGACGTCACGTTCTGACGTCATCGCTAAAAGACCGATAAACAGAAAGGCGTTTAATTTGCCAAAATTCACCCATTTAGAGTTCGGAAATCGGTTGAAAAAATACATGGTCTTTTTTCTGCAACATCAAGGTATATATTGATGCCTACATAGGTTTGGTGATAATGTTCCCCTTTAAGGACGAGTGGTAGAAAATTAATTATTAATCTACTTGTTCATTTATTGTTAATATCTGCTTATTTTTTGTATCAACATGTTCTATCTACACTTCTGATAAAATTTAATAATCACTTATTCTTCTGTTGTTTGGATACTTTACATTAGTTTTGGATGATGCCACAAATTTGGGTATCGATCTGATACCAAGTAGTTACAGGATCATATTGATGTGTTGTTGTTGAGTGTCGGTGCTGTCTAGAGCTTGGCAGAGTAACCGTGTAATACTCTTCCATATCATTAGGTGGCAGCCGGTAGCTAATTTGCTTTGTAGATGTCGAATACAGGCAAAACTAAAAATGAACTGGCTACAAAGTAAACAAAAACAGAATGCTGGACGACAGCAAAGACTTACTGTGGAGCAAACACAATGTACATCCGAACATGACATGACATTCAAAAATGTCCCCACAATTCAGCAGTAACCCAACTTCCAAGTATTTTGAGATATGAGCTGTTGTTCGGCAAGTTTGCATCTAAAAATCATAATCAACAGTAGTAGCTAATAAAAGACGAGGCATGTTAAGGTAATTTAAGGTCAGTAAATGTTAAAAAAAAACACCTTAAATAATGAATTTTGATATCCAAAATTGTTGGATTTCTAACCTCCATTTAGTTGTAACCCAACTTCCAAGTATTTTCAGATACAAGCTGTCGTTCGGCTTATTGTTAAACTTTAAGTTACGAGCAAATACGGCAGCCGGTAGCTGTTTGCTTTGTTGATGTCGGAAACAGCGGGAGGCAGGGTGCAGGAAAAAAGGAGTCTAAACAAAAGGTGAGTGCCCCTAAGAAAAGGCATTGAAGCTTTAGGGAAGGCTATGTGGAGCAAAATTAAACTGAACTCGCTGCAAAGTAAACAAAAATGGAATGTTGGACGACAGCAAAGACTTACTGTGGAGCAAAGACAAAGTACATCCGAACATGACATGACAATCAACAATGTCCCCACAAAGACGGATAAAGACAACTGAAATATTCTTGATTGCTAAAACAAAGCAGAAGCGGGAAATATCGCTCAAAGGAAGACATGAAACTGCTACAGGAAAATACCAAAAAAAGAGAAAAAGACACCAAAATAGGAGCACAAGACAACAATTACAACACCACACGCACCTACTTTGAGACAAGATCTATATTGATGCATGGTTGGTTATGGTTTAAAGCAGACGTGGGGCCGTTAAGCTTTTCAATCTGGTCCGCTGGACATTCCCAAATATTTTTTTTAAATCTTCAAGAAAGAAAATTTGGCTGCCATTTTGATGTGCAGCGATGTTTTGTATTTGCCAAAAGTCTTGAACTATACAATATTTTTCAATGGTTGGAATCTGAGCTTTTGCATGATATTTTAGTGATACCGATATTACTTTTCTAAATAAAGGGGACCAGAAAAAATTGCATTGTTGGCTTGATTTTAACGAAATATCTTAGGGTGTGGCAGACCGGTACTTTTCAGAGGCGGTATGGTACCAAATATGATTCAGTAGTAATATACCCGTATACCGTACAACCCTACTAGTTACTATGGTAATCTAAGTCACAGCAGGTCAGACGATGCACCAAGCAGTGTGGGTGGGGAGCGTTTCCACAGAGTATCAGATGGTGTCAGGGCCAGACGCGGAAGGAGATTTTTACTAGAAAGTTCTAAAGCTTAGTGATATATCACATATATCAGATTGTAGATGTTTTTTTGTTTTTTTACCCTTCACATTCATATTTTGCTGTGTTTGTTGGATTTTTGTTGCATTCAGCTTGATTGTAAAATATGTTGATCGAGAGGAGGTATGACATTCACATGTTCTCATTATTCAGGGTTTTATCGTTCATAGAAAAAATACAGTTCCATTCCGTTTTTAAGGCGGTCTGTCATAACATTTTTAGCATTCAATCAGACTATATTGTGAAGTTTTGTATTATTTTTCCTAAAAATAGATATACCGGCCCGCAGACACATTTTTTTCTCTAAATTTGGCCCCCCGAGTCAAAATAACTGCCCAGGCCTGTTTTGAAGTCACATCAAACAATTGCGACGACAACTTTTTATTGTCAACTGAGTTTCGTTTTTTTAATACAATTCTGCTGATGGTGGATTTTTTTGAACGCATAAAAATGTGCCTTGGCTCCAAATAAGGTTGAAAAAAAATACTGATCTAAAAGTCTTTGTTACTTGGAATATGTTCCCCTAGTATCCAAATAACTCTAAATTAAGTCTTTGTTACTTAGAATATGTTCCCCTAGTGTCCAAAACACTCTAAATTTGTATTTTTTTTACTTAGAATATATTCCCCTAGTGTCCATATAACTCTAAATTAAATCTAAAGGGATCTTTATCCCTTTGTCACACAAGAGGGAGCTCCACATAAATTAATCCTGGCTAGAAGTACGGGACAACCTGTTATGTAACAGCAACACTGGTCCACTATTGCGTGCTGCCTTAAAAAAGCAACAATAACACATCTACAATTTATATATATATATATATATATATATATATATATATATATATATATATATATATATATATACACACACACGCACACACACACACACATGCTGCAGTGCATTACTTGGATTCACCACTTAAAAGGCAGTATAATATATATATATATATATATATATATATATATATATATATATATATATATATATATATATATATATATATATATATATATATATATATATATATATATATATATATATGGTCATTTTCCACACGGGGATTGTCCAGAACAATTCTTTGACGCATTATCTTAAAAGACTGTTTTTCCACAACACAATTAAATATATTTCCCTAACGTTTATTGGTGAAAGTTTTATCTAAGAAATAAAAAAACGCGATTCAAATAGTTTTTTACTGAACCACCGCGGCCACCGTAGGCCAATATTAAACAGGGATTCGTTGTGTCTAAAAAAGGGAAAAGTCGTGAGAAACATTCACGACATAACTCACCCGCGTCCTTTGCACTCCTCGGAAGGATTTTTATGGAGCTGCCTCTCCCTGCTTCTGCCCGGGCACCGACTAACACATTACAGAATGGTGAGGAGACATTATTCGTTACATGTTACAACGCAAGCTGCCACCTGGGAAAATGCTTTACCGTGGGGTTGAGCGATACTGCAATGTTGTGTGTCGATTCGATACCGCCCCGTCTAGGAAAAGGCTTTATAGTGGGGTCGGGCGATACTGCAATGTTGTATGTCGGTTCGATACCGCCCCACCTGGGAAAATGCTTTACAGTGGGGCCGGGCGATACTGCAAATGTTGTGTGTCGATTTGATACCGAGTAACTGTCAGGTTAATATTGCCAATACCGATAACTAGAAGAGGCAAATTCCTGAAGGAGTTGCGTGTGAAGGGTGAAGTAAAAGTGAAACGCTGACATAATGTAATTTGAATGTTGAAGAGCTGAAGTGAATTATATTTATAGAGTAGGCTGACCCTATTCTGAAATCCCAAAAAGAGGACACATATATGCGGGTAAGCACACCAAGGCCGGGGGAAGGTGAAAATTTGCCAATGATACTTGAACTTGCTTTATAACTAATACAGACTGACCATGAATTGATTAAAGTGGACCCGGACTTAAACAAATTGAAAAACTTATTTGGGTGTTACCATTTAGTGGTCAATTGTACGGAATATGTACTGAACTGTGCAATCTACTAATAAAAGTTTCAATTAATCAATCGAAAAACCATACGTCCTCTTTTGCGGGACTGACCAGGGTGTCCAGGCTGGGTTTTTCTTAAATGCCTCAGATGTCCGGCGTTTTATGTCAAGGTTTCGTGTATTTTCAACATACGTTCAGGCTTAAGAGGGGTTAGAAACAAAACTAATTGTGAAGGTGTGCGCACGTAGCAACATTTGTGAGGGAGGGACAGACGTATACTTGATCAACAGCCATACAGGTCACACTGAGGGTGTCCGTGTAAACAACTTTAACACTGTTACAAATATGCGCCACTCTGTCAACCCACACCAAACAAGAATGACAAAACACATTTCGGGAGAACATCCACACCGTAACACAACATAAACACAACAGAACACATACCCAGAAACCCTTGCAGCACTAACTGTTCTGGGACGCTACAATATACACCCCCCACACCTCAACCCCGCCAACCTCAACCTCATTCATGCTCTCCCAAATTAATTCCAAGCTGCTGTTTTCAGGCATGTTAAAAAAAATATTGCACTTTGTGACTTCAATAATAAATATGGCAGTGCCATGTCGACAATTTTTTACATTACTTGAGTTGATTTATTTTGGAAAACCTTGTTACATTGTTTAATGCATCCAGCGGAGCATCACAACAAATTTAGGCATAATAATGTGACTGTATATATCGGTATCGGTTAATATCGGTATCAGTAATTAAGAGTAGGACAAAATCGTCAAAAAAGCCATTATCGGACATCTCTAGTATAATCCTATACTAATATACATCATGTACACGTTTATGGCCATTAAATGTTTACACAACTTTTTGGTTTATACTTTTGGCACCTTGTTGATTTTTGCTATTTTGAACTTGTATTGTTTCCTTAAACAATTGTGTTTTATATTGTTGTATTTAGTAAATCATCTGTTATAGCTAACACACATATGGTAGGTAAAAATGTTAAAAAAAAGGTATTTTGCAGAGTCAGATGTTCATCAAATTCCACAAGAGCACTGATAAATAGATAAGTAATAATCCTACAAAACTTCATCCCAGCCAAGTGTTGTGATTTATCGGTTTGAACCCATTTCTTTTTCCCATGCTCTCTTAATAGATTGTGCCAACTCAGGCTCTTAAAAAAAAAAAGGTGTATTGTAGCGTCCCGGAAGATTTAGTGCTGCAAGGGGTTCTGGGTATTTGTTCTGTTGTGTTTATGTTGTGTTACGGTGCAGATGTTCTCCCAAAATGTGTTTGTCATTCTTGTTTGGTGTGGGTTCATATTTGTAACAGTGTTAAAGTTGTTTATACAGCCACCCTCAGTGTAACGTGTTTTGCTGTTGACCAAGTATGCGGTGCATTCACTTGTGGGTGGGTGGGAAAAGCCGTAGATATTATGTGACTTAGCCGGCACGCTGTTTATAAGGAAGAAAAGCGGACGTGACGACAGGTTGTAGAGGACGCTAAAGGCAGTGCCTTCAAGGCACACCCCCAATATTGTTGTCCGGGTGGAAATCGGGAGAATTTCGGGAGAATGGTTGCCCCGGGAGATTTTCGGCAGGGGCACTGAACTTCGGGAGTCTCCCGGGAAAATCGGGAGGGATGGCAATTATGAGTATTAGCGGTGAATGTGGTGTTAACCGGCGGGCCAACTCTAATGTTAATTTAATATTGCCTCAAGGGCCAAATTAAATTACACGGCGGGCCAAATTTGGCACGCGGGCCAGAGTTTGACACCCATGTTTTAGGGCAGAGGTCTCAAACTCAATTTGCCTGTGGGTCACTGGATGCAGACACAGGGTGAGCTTGGGCCGCAAGAAAAGATTACTTAAAAATTCCAATATGCACATTTAATGGATTCACCTTCTTTGAACGACTTACCCACCCTGGCAACATACTAATCAAATCTCCCCATTTTTCCAGGTGACACCCGAATATAAGTGCATCTACCGACAATTTCCCGGGGTAAGCGTTGTCCAAAAATTAGTCCTGATTTACACCCAGTTAACAAAACCATAAGGGTTCTGTGTTAGCGCTGCCTTTACCGCCTTTTACTACATGTCATCGTTATTGACTTAACATTATATTAACAGAGTACTGGCCTTGATATATTCAGCAAAACTCTTTGGTTGATACATGTGAGTGACTGCAAGACATACTCGATCAACAGCCATACAGGTCACACTGAGGGTGGCTGTATGACAAGTTTATCACTGTTACAAATATGCGCCACACTGTGAACCCACACCAAACAAGAATGACAAAAACAATTTGGGAGAACATCCGCACTGTGCCACAACATAAACACAACAGAACAAATACCCAGAACACCTTGCAGCCCTAACTCTCCACCTCCACC